>NC_050196.1:5407662-5502662 GCF_008315115.2 Sander lucioperca | reverse complement strand
TTGGCTCCCGGTGAAAGTGTTTTCGCTTAATACTGGACCAATTTTAAAGATTTTTGTTCACATTGTTCACTCAGATACAAATGCATGGGAACATAGGGTTGAAAAGTACCGAAGTTACCCTTTAATTAGGGACCTTTTCTACTAGAGCAGCACTGTTATCAGCTTTAACACTACATAAAAGGCAAATATTAGGTCAATTTAACAGACCTGTTTCCTGCACGGACCTAATGCTCCTTTTCCTTTCAATCTTTGACTCACACAATGAACTTTGGTCCCTGGTTACAGCCTGGTAACAACCACACATTGGGTTAATGCACACTTTCCTGCAGCACCTTCTACACCATGGCAGCAGCATGGTTACCAGCCCCCCTAGAAAACAGCTGAACTTTAACTGCACCATTAAACCCATTCAACTGCCAACTTAAACACATTCGGTGAACACAGGAAGAAAGGGTGAACTCCAGCTGCTAAACACTGCCGCACCGAGGGAAACGAGCACTTACTTCCTCTTAGAAAGACATTCTGTCTCTACAATTTGACCTTCAAATCAGCAGCAGTTGGGGACGTCTAAAAAGCTGAATTGACACAGTGCTTGCGAGTATTTGACATTTTGCTTGGTTTAAATTCAGCCTGAGTGGTTTGACATATAAGTGGTCTTTATTGTCACAGCTAATGCTTGTGTTTTGGTTGCTTTAAAAGAGGTAACGGGCTTTTAAACTTAAATCCACGTCTTAAACAGAGTTAAAACTTTGCACAGGTGAAGACATTCAATGGACAATAACAGAACAACATACTGCAGAAGCTCTTCTTCTAAGTAATTATGTTCATGTAGCAGCATTTTCTCCAATTTGAACATGCATTTTCAATTTTCCACACAGATTGTAAGTGGAATAAAAGCTATTAATTTCATCTAAATGTATTACCAAATCACCAAATCATTCAACAGGCATAAACATGTAGAAAACTGATATTTCAATCTGCTCTGTCTCCGCTCCTGATGTTTCACGAGCATAATAGCAAATTGCTAAACATGCTAAAACTAAAGTTGTCTGTATGTAGTCTAACTGTTTAAGTAAATACTTTTAAACTCAGCTGCTTGCTGAGGCGAACCAGCCTCTTTTTCTCTCTACCAGCGGTCCACATGGCTAAATAATATTCATGCAAATGATGTCATTGGATTACACATGATTTATGAGTATATTATGTAGTCATGTGCCTTTGGTAAAGAGAAAAAAGAGACTGGTTCATCTCATCAAGCAGTTCAGTTTACATCACTTGAAAGAATATTATAGCAATAAGTGCTAAGAACTACATAAAAAGACAGAAACCATCTTTGGGAAAAATGTGTACGAATTTTTTGTTTGGTCCATGTCCCATTCGCTAACTTGGAGTGGGTGGGATTTATGACCTATACTGCAGCCAGCCACCAAGATGTTTTGGCTTTACTTATACAGTCTATGCATCAACCCCTGATGAAGACACAAATTATTTTTGTATTATTTTCCACAGACATTATTTAAATATTAGATGTAATATATGGTTGGAGAACTAAGGGATTTTAGATTTGTGAATTGTGTGACAGCCTGTGAGGATACAGTTAGCTGCTTTTATTGTCACCAGAAGTTTTTTTCAGGGCTTAAGACAAAGATTTTTCAAGACTTCTTCTTTGCACAACCCTCAGATATCAGCCCAGAGGAGCGTGCCCAGAACGTTGGGCGAGTCTTACGCAAAGAAGCGGATGACGTGGTGACCAAGTGGGATAGGCTCAATGCCAACTCGGACGACTGGCAGAGGAGGTTGGAACTGGCTCAGGATCGGCTTATGGAGCTCCAGGAGGCGGAGAACCTGCTGGACGGACAGCTGAGGCAGGCAGAGATGGTAAAGGAGGCGTGGGAACCTGTTGGTGACCTGCTGATCGACTCCCTGCCAGAGCATATCGACAGAGTCAAGGTCTGATTGAGTGACACTCAATTTAAATTCAGCAGAATGTACCATCAAAATACTATATTATTGTCAGAGTAGTTTTTGCCCCTTGGTTTATTTACTCTAAGCAAATGAGATCATGGTTGATGAAGACTGGTTACATTTTCTTTATCTTAGTGGTATTTCATGTTTTTACAATTAAAGGAACTAGTGCAGTGCCCGTTGAAAAGTTCGGAATAGGTCGATTGCTTGCAGCTTTCTCGAGAACTGCTTATAAAAAACAACTTCACACTCAAAACTGTGCTTCCTTGGGTCCTAAGCAATACATGCCATGGCATAGTTGTGTCTCCTAGCTATGCTAAAGTATGGCTTGAAATGTTTGAATTTGCTACATCTCTGATATCTTTTTCTTTATCTGTGTGTGTATTCTACTCCCGCCCGCACCCGCAAAAATTCTGACCAGTGGTGCAATGTAACTAAGTACATTTACTCAAGTACAGCAATTTACAATTTTGAGGTACTTGTATTTTACTTGAGTATTTCTATTTTATGCTACTTTATTCTTCTACTCCACTATATCTCTGAAGCAAATATTGTACTCTTTACATTTCTTTGCACTTTATTTGACAGCTCTAGTTACTTTACAGATTAAGATTAATATAAAATATAATTAACTAATAAATGATGATGTATTATTATAGATCAAGCTACCTAGCAGTATATAAAATAATTAAAGGTACTCTAAGTAGGGTTGGGTACCAAAACCTGGTTCCACCATGGAACCGGTTCCTACGCAAACGGTAGTATTCGGACTGGATTAGAACGCAAATTTCAGTTCCTCATTTCGGTTCCGACTGAAATATTTTCCCTCTGTCGCTCCGGACAGCAGAAGACTCTTTTTTCTTTCTCCCTTTTACGGCGAGTGGTGCACGTGCCCGCTCGCGGTGTGAAGCGCGTGCCCGCTCGCGGTGTGAAGCGCGTGCCCGCTCGCGGTGTGAAGCGCGTGCCCGCTCGCGGTGTGAAGCGCGTGCCCGCTCGCGGTGTGAAGCGCGTGCCCGCTCGCGGTGTGAAGCGCGTGCCCGCTCGCGGTGTGAAGCGCGTGCCCGCGCTATTCCCCCGACATGCACTCTACAATCACAGCTGATAGACGGCTTTTTGTACACGCTCCGAAACGGACGTAAAAATATCACGCTATAAATAGTAATATAGTAAAATAGTAAATGTAGGCTACTTTTCAAATGCCATATTTTCCCTCTGGGCTCACCAATACGGACGTAAAGGCATATTAACCATTCACTGCACGTGATCACTAGTAAACATATTACACTTGCTCTGCTATCGTTCAGGACAAGACCCTGTAGCCTGGTGGTGGGGGAAGCGGGACAGCCTCCCCAAATTGTCTGCCCTTTCCAACTCATACCTGTGTGTACAGGCCTCTTGGACACCATCTGAGAGAGCAACCCAGTCTCACGGCAGTTCGTGTAAATGTCACATTATTTTTAATCTATTAATATGTGTTCACGGGGACGTTTTTCTCGTTTTTTACGTGGTGGCCAGCACGAAATACCCTATGGGGAAAGGACGCCTCACACGCCGGGAGACGGCCGAAAAGGACGCCTCACACGCCGGGAGACAGCTGCGGGGGACCTGCGACAATAACAGGATGGCGGAGGTTGGGTTTAGGAAAAACACTACGGGGAAAGGGCGCCTCACATGCCGGGAGACGGCCACGGGGGACGGCCAAGGGGGACGGCCGCTGGGGACGCGCGACAATAACGGGACGGTTGTGATTAGGAAGACTACGGGAAACAAAACACCACATGCGGGACGCGATCCCCGCTCGCCCGGGTGAAAGTCCTGTGTTGTTTGACCCATCCACCACCCCGACCAGCCTCCCTACGCGGATTTTTGGCTTTTTATACTACTCCCTACCATTTTCGTGTTGGCCACCACGTAAAAAACGAGAAAAACGTCCCCGTGAACACGTATCAATAGATTAAAAATAACGTGACATTTACACGAACTGCCGTGAGACCGGGCTGGAGAGAGTTTTCTCCTGTGCAGGACATGCCATAAGTCAGGAGAGGTGTATTTCTTGCCAGAGAAGGCAAATATGGTCATTTTACTGCAAAATAACTGCTAAAGTTTGAAGCTTGGCATACCAACTCAACATTTATTTTGTTGTTACTTATTAATAGTGTAACTGTTATTTGTTAAATTAATGTAGTTATGTGTTAGGTATTGTAATTTCCCCTTGCGGAATTAATAAAGTATAAATTATTATTATTATTATTATTAGGTGACTTAGGTTTACTTATTATATATTTAAGTACTTTAAAACGTTAATATATTGTTAAATTTAAATAATTTTCAATTTAAAAAAAACTCCATAAAAGAGCCTTTCTTTGATGTAATTTTTCAGTTTTTCAAGAATCTGTTTAGGAATCAGAATCGTTTTAAAAGTACCGGTTTGGCATCGAAATCGTAAAAATCCAAACGGTACCCAACCCTAGCTCTAAGCGATGTTGGGTGACGGCACTTTGTTGACATTCAAAGTATTTTCAAACAAAACGAGGCTAGCTCACCCCACCCTCCTCCTCATCCCGTCCCCTCTACCTCCCTTCCGTGCTTCCACGCACTAACCCCCCAACCTCCACCCCCAAATCCTTCTTGTCGGTTATTGACTGGAACGCTGGAAGACTGTTTGTTATGTTTCGTGTTGCAGGTTGGCACAGTTTGTTTTTGTTGCCGTTTGTGGAGCCTGGGCTGTCTACAGAGACCGCGTTTTTTTACAGTGTTCAGGGGACAGGCAGCTCGCGGATAATGAGGAGATGTTTGCTGTATGTGACAAAAAATGTAGCCTAAAAAACGCGTGGCACACATGGCTAAATAATATTCATGCAAATTATGTCATTGGACTACACATGATTTATGAGAATATTAATTAGTCATGTGGACATTTTACTTACTGTTAATTTTACTAAAAAATCTGAATACACTGCTGATTCTGACCATGCATACACGTCTGGCACCACACAACAGGGGTTTATCAGTACTCATGCTTCTGTCTGGTGGTCTCTTAGAAGCCTCATGTCATGTTTTGGTAAAGCAGTGCCCTCCACGGCGCATTAGTAACAGTTCAGGTAGAAAGTGGTACTGCTGCAAATGAAATTTAAAAAAACATTCAATTCAGAGGTCTTAGCTAACTATAGACCTATATCTAATCTTCCCCTTCACTCTAAGATACTTAACTCTCCTCTTTGATAAAGCTTTTAAGGCTGGCTCAGGTTTGCCTTGGACCAGCCCTTAGTTATGCAGCTATGGGTTTAGACTGCCGGGAGACTTCCTATGACACACTGAGCCCCTCTCTTCTTCCATCTGTGTGTATTCATGTCCCATTAATGCATTTACTAACTTAGCTTCTTCCCCCGGAGTCCTTGTGGATTGTGGTGGCACCTGGATCATGGTTACAGCTGCTGCTGTGGTCCTGCTTGACGCCCAGCTACATCCTGAACAGCTACTACCAATATTATTAGTCATAGTTCTGTTATCTTTACTGTTACTATAATTGCCACTGTTCATCAGGTAATTTCATTATATCCACTGCTATAATTATTATGAGTCATATTTCTGTATTTCTGTATTCTGTATCTCTCCCTTCTCCCTCTCTTCCTTTCTCCCTCTCTCCCTCTTCTCCAACTGGTCGAGGCAGATGCTGCCCACCAAGAGCCCGGTTCTGCCTGAGTTTTCTGCCTGTTAAAAGGAAGCTTTCCTTGCCGCTGTCGCACCAAATGCTTGCTCTTGGGGAGAATTGTTGGGTCTCTGTAAATTATAGTGTGTGGCCTAGACATACTATATCTGTGTCCTGAGATAACTTCTGTTATGATTTGACATTATAAATCAAATTTAATTGAATAACTGGATATAGGTGTTGGGGATCGGTAGGGTACAGATTCAGTTATTGGCAAATTATCAAAGGTGTTTTATCAATATTAATAAAGTTATGAATATGGGTATTAATAACTTTACAAAATTGACAAACAATCAAAACGGGGCACCACCCTGAACTCAGGGACCAATAATTAAACTGTGAAGCAGTCTCATTAGGTGGTGTTCCCTTTAAAATACAGATCTTAATTAATTTGGTTCATTTATCTGGTATTTTTTAAAGGAACAAAGGAAGGATGACGGCAGTCCCTGGTGCGTTCAGGGCACCTCAGCCAATGAAGCGCCAGTGAAACCTGAGCCTCTGTCCTTTTGTAAACTTTTCAGTGTGAAGTTTGTAGGCTTCTGGTTTGACTGAGGGGCTATCCCTTTGTCTGACAAAGCCATGTGGTGGCCTCCTGTGCCCCGTTTGTCTTGGGGTCACAGGCTCTCTGTTCAAGATCAGTTTAAGCACATTGTTTGGTTCCAACATAGGTATTACTGGAGATGCTTGGACAGATACAGAAAATAAGGTGAATCTATTTTAAACACACCAGCTGAGTGGGACTGAGCAGCCTGCAAGTGGTTCATGAGCTGCTTTAATCTTCTTTTCAACTTAATTCGTTGACTCCATTAGTTTACTAATTTTTTGACTGCCTGCTCCCATGCAGCAAAGTTAAAACCGCAGAAGACAGCCAGGTTGAAGAATCAGTCCACCCGCAGAGGCCTGAAGCCCCTGCTGTTATTCAAAGTTTATTATTAATATTGAACATGTTGCGATTCCAAATTTTGACATGGCACGTCATTGGGTACCCAGCAATACACCTGGATGAACAGTTCTCAAGATATTTGAATGACAGACAGCCAGACATACATAAATGACGCCAAGACAATCTAGACCAAGCCCTACCACATGTTATAAATTCAATACCTTGTAAAGTGTAATGGTTTCTATTTTTAATACATTTTCTATTGATCAATAAATTGTTTACATTTTAATTGTCATAGTGTAAAATACAGCAGAGCGGTTGAGACAGAGCGAGGCTACTGTACGTCACATCTGCGTGTTCAAGTCACAGTGAGTCAGGGCAATTCAATTCAATTTTATTTATAGTATCAAATCATAACAAGAGTTATCTCAAGACACTTTACAGATATAATCTATAATTTACTTTCAGGGAGAAACCGCGGGTGGTGAGGAAAACTTCCTTTTAGGGAGAAACCTCGGACAGACCCAGGCTCTTGGTAGGCGGTGTCTGACGGTGCCGGTTGGGGTGGTGATGAACAGTGGCAATAATAGTCACAATAAAGATAATGGAACTATGACTAGAAATAGTAGTTGTAGTAGTTTATGGCGTAGCAGGGCACTACAGGGCGTTACAGGGCATAGCAGGGCACTGCAGGGCACTGCAGGGCATAGCAGGGCCTAGCAGGGCATAGCAGGACGTAGCAGGGCGTAGCAGGACACTGCAGAGCGTAGCAGGGCATAGCAGGGTGCGGAGCAGGACCACGGCGACAGCTGTAACCATGATTTAGGTGCCACCCTAATCCAAGGAAATCTGCTGGGCAAAAAAACATAAGGACTCCGGGGAATAAGCTCCCCAGAGCTAAGTTAGTAACAAGCATTTGTGAGACATGGATGCACACAGATGGAAAGAGAGAGGAGAGAGGAGCTCAGTGTGACATTGGAAGTCCCCTGGCAGACTAAAACCATAACAGCATAATTAAGAGCTGGTGCAAGGCAAACCTGAGCCAGTTCTTTAAGGGTTGGTAGATGAATCTGACGACTATGAAGAGAAGCAGAGAAGAGAAGGGGTGCTGTGTCTGTAGCTATACACCCTCCCCCGCCGGTCTAGGCAAACTCTGCAACTCCTCACTCCCTAACTATAAGCTTTATCAAAGAGGAGAGTTTTAAGTTTACTCTTAAATGTGGTGACGGTGTCTGCCTCCCGAACCCAGACTGGGAGCTGGTTCCACAGTAGAGGAACCTGATAGCTGAAGTCTCTGGCTCCCATTCTACTTTTAGAGACTCTAGGAACCCCAAGTAACTCTGCATTCTGGGAGTGCAGTGCTCTAGTGTGACAATAAGGTACTTATGAGCTCTTCAAGATATGAAGGAGCTTGACCATTTAAAGCTTTGTAGATCAGGATTAGGATTTTAAATTCAATCCTGGATTTTACAGGAAGCCAATGCGGAGAAGTTAATACAGGAGAAACATGATCTCTTTTTTTAGTACTTGTCAGAACATGCGCTGCAGCATTCTGGATCAGCAGAAGAGTCTTAAGGGACTTATTTGAGCAACCTGATAGTAAGGAATTACAATAGTCCATCCTGGAAGTAACAAATGCATGGACTAGATTTTCAGCATCATTTTGACACAGGATGTGCCTAATTTTGGCAATGTTATGAAGGTGAAAAGAGGCTGTTCTTGAGGTTTGTTTTAAGTGGGCGTTAAAGGATATATCCTGATTAAAAAATAACTTTCTGACAGTTGTACTGGAGGCCAGGGCAATGCCATCCAGAGTCGCTATATCTTTAGATAATGAGGTCTGGAGGTGTTTAGGGCCCAGCACAATAACTTCAGTTTTGTCTGAGTTTAACATCAGAAAATTGTAGGTCATCCATGATTTTATATCTTTAATGCATGCTTGAAGTTTAACTAACTTGCTGAGAAAGTGGGCGCAAGTGTGGTTACACTATTCAAAACTCCAAGCAGACAACCCTCCCTGCAATATAATATGTGTTTAATGTGTAAAATGTTATAAACTGAAAAAAAACATTTTGTCAGTAGAGAGAAAGTAGGCCACTGAAACAAGGTACCGTTGGGTACAGGTTCTGGAACCTGGTGGAGGAACAAAGAGTATGCTAGTCTTCTCAATGACATTCCTAATTGTAGTAAATGAACCAAGGTCCAAAAAAAAAATTTGATAATGATTGATTGGTTCCGCAGCACCTTGAAAGCCAGATGTAACAGTCACATCTTTTCCTTAATCGGCATACATCATAGCTGAAGTGGAAGACATAGAACAGTTAGCCCAGCTTGCATCTATCAAACAGTAATGTTACAATGGTAGCAATGTTGCATTTATTCTACTAAAGCCTGTTTTCTATACATCAACAAGCATTAAACAAGCTGTCTGTGTTTCCCATCTGTCATCTTACCACTGTAAACAATGCAGCATAATACAAATTACCTGAGAATTTATTGTGTATGCGTGTGGTTGAGCGCTTATGCATGTGTGTGTGTGTGTATGTTGCAGGAGTTCCAGGAAGAGATTGCTCCGATTAAGGATGACGTAATACACATGAACCAGTTGGCGTCCACTTTTGGTCCACCCGACATCCAGCTGTCGCCTAGCAACCTGGAACGCATTGAAGATCTCAACACGCGCTGGAGGCTGCTCCAGGTACACACACACACACACACACACATACACACACACACACACACACACACACACACACACACACACACACTTTTTCAGGTGTGTAAACACTAGATATCTGCAGTCTGCACATATATTGTACATCTGCAAGTCTTAACAACTTTGTGGATCTGTCAAGTCTCTTCAGCTAGATGTGGTGTTTAAGTCAGCTGTCACAGCATTATCTCCACTTTATTTAATGACAGTGAAAAGACAAACCCGCTGTTATTGTTTTATGTTTGTCTGCAGCCAGATTTTGTCATCGCGAAAGATGTGCAGGCAACGCAGCTCTCAGTACCAGGGGTGCAGGGAACCTTGTTGTAATCGTGTTTCATTTTTCCGTTGGTAGAAGTGTTGTTACAGCCTAAACCTTGCATGGAGGGGCAGTGCAATTTTCAGGACTGGTCCAGAACCCTGGAAGGACCTTGGACATAAAAATTGACATACTTCCGCCCCTAGTTGGTGCTATAGCAGAAAAATGTGTTTTGCCCTATAGCTCCCATACCGTACATTGCACATTTAAAAACCTTGTATCCACGCGTTCCCTGAATGGAGCTTAATCTGGTGATATAGGCCACGGCCATTTCCGTCTAGACTTTTATCACAGTAAAATTGCGATTTATCGTTAACCTTATTTTTCAAATTTTTCCTAGGCTATTGAATAAACTTGACACAAAGCATCACCAGATGGAGCTGACATAACAAATTGCACATTTAAAACCTTACTTCCACTTGTTCCTTGAATGACGCCGAATCACATGGTGTAGGCCACGCACATTTCCACGAAGAATTTGCATGAAATTTTGCACATCACATCTCCAAAAGGACCTACCAAAAGTTATCGAAAGAATTTTGATACGTTAAAATATGCGCAAATTACGAACACAAACAAATAGAATTTTGTAGCTAGCGAACAAACACAAACTTTAGCATATCTCAGCCAAAGTAAATGCTATCAATGCAAAACTTGAGATTATTTTTTGACATGAGGCTCTGTACTGTATGTGGCGAAGATCGGCCATTAGGGGGCGCTAAAATCAACGTAGACACATTTTGGCCTTTAATTCAATGAATTGGAAAATTTGCAATTACAATTTTCTACAGCCCTTGCAGCTCACGCGTTGCAATATTTACTGACGTTTGCTCCGCACTGTCGTGCTTGGATTCCGCCTTCATGGGCTCCATGGGTCCTTGGGGTCGACTCACGCCGGCAAGGCTTGGACTGGCCTGGACTCTAGTTTGTTTTAAAACCCAAACATTTCTATTTTCTTTTTTTTTCTTTTTTTTTTAAATGCAAATTAATTACGGATTATCCAATGATACCAGGTAAGCTTACACATAAAAAAATAGTGTGTGTACCTGTTAGCATATGTGTGTATGTGTTACTTTGTGGGAAAGCTGTAATAAAGACAAAACACACACACATACAACACAGACACACACACCATGAGTTGGTGATCAGAGGCAGCATAAAGTGTGCCACCATCAGTCTCAATAAACCCAGTGGCAGCCATGCTGGAAGTCAGACAGTGATTATTACAGCGGGTGACAGATAGAGCCAATCAGCTGCCAGAGAGACCAACTAATGCAGTGGCGTGCTGGGCCGAGATGGGTGCAGTGGTGACACCACAGTGACGAGAGACCAGACGGCCAGTCTCTCTGACCAGATGCTTGCACACACACACACACACACACACACACACACACACACACACAAACACACACAAACACCCACACACCTTTGTCTTGTAGTAAAGGTGAGAACATGTAGTTGATGTAGACAGATAGCGGGAGAGGGGTGTATTATACTATAAAAAATTTTAATCAAATGCAAATAGTAGGCTAAAACTACTCTTTTCTGTATTATACATATTTTCAGTTCACAGATTATTTGTCATGACCAATGATTCTAATTGCAATAACTCGATGGATTCGCTAGCAGGGACAAAGTAAAAACTTTTTTTTTTGTGTCAAGTTCAACTTTGATGAACCTTGACTGGTGAATTTGTGCTGTTGATCAATTAATCTGACTGTGCTTGAGTCCAAAATGGGGGAAGCTATCATATCTTATTTCAATCAGGAGAGCCTTAATTTAAAAGTAAAATACATTTATTGACATGGTGCACAATATAATTAGAAATGTAAAAAGTCAAGACACCACCGCAGTGTCATCCCATTTTAATGCGTATCCCCCTGATAGATCCAGACACTGGTGGTGTTAAAGGGATAAAGGGAAATGCCTGAATATCTACTGTAAATGGATGTGATGTGGAGCGGGGTTTCTGATGATTGAAGGAACCCTGGATGCTAGATGTGATGTGAACTGAAGGTGAATGGGGTAGAGGAGGGGCACATCGATTTTGCACTGAAATGACAACTGGCAGCAGCAGAAGAATGGTTTAAAAGTTTGACAGCAATGATAATCAAATAATTTGGCTCACGAAGAACGTGGTAAAAACCTGGTTGGTTTAACTGAAGGAGTGAACGCCCATAGTCATCTGAGAGACAGAGAGAGAGAATGAATGAATGAGAAGCATAGAAGTATTCCTGAACTTTCACTAAGCTTCATTAGCTGTGTTCCACGATTTATTTTTAGTTAACCTCCTCTGTCAGAGTATAAACTGCTCCACAAAAGAGTATTGGCTTTTAGACGGTTATGAGACAGGAGTTAATGGTGTAAAAAACATTTTTTAATAAACTGTGGTCCGGGCGGGGTCTTTCTGTGTGGAGTTTGCATGTTCTCCCCATGTTTGCTTGGGTTTCCTCTGGGTTCTCCGGTTTTCTCCCACCATAGTCTGGATCAACGACAGTTCACTTCCAGGATAATCGCCAGCGCCGCCGGATGTTCCGGCGATGTGTGTTGCCGTTATCTAACTCCGTTCTCTTCGGGAAACAACAACAAACTTCAACCTAGCAAGCTACATGGTGAAAATGGCAAGTTTTGAAGAAAATTTGGATCTTAGCTCCGCCTAGACGATTGTGATTAGTTTAGAGAAATGCAAAAAACCCAGAGCGTTTTATGTCTTCTATCCTGGAATGTATGTGTGGAGGAGAAAGACCTTAATCCACAGCGCTGTGGAGATTGGTTTGGCAATGCGAGACTACTCCCACCATAAAGGCATGCTAGGAATCCTGCCATTGCCCATGACGTAGGTACTGGCATTATAACTGGAGATGGTCCCTGGACTATGGCTGCCCACTGCTCCTAATTGGCTCCATAGGTTAAATGCAGAGGATACATTCCTTGTATGTGTAAAATGTACTTGCCAAAGAAAAAGGATATATTGTGAACTTATTGTCACGTTAGCAACCAAGCTAACAAGCTTGCTAACTGACAGTTATACCCCTTTCACACCAATGGCTCAATCAGGGTTAAACCCAGGTTGACTGTGTGTTTGAATGGGTTAACCCTCCTCGATCTACCCAGGTCGCCAAGTGGGTTGGATCAGGGTAGGACAAGGATGGATTTAATGCGAATTGCACACGACCTGGGTCACTACCAGCCGAGGCGGGATGAATGATGTGATTGGTTTGAAATGACAGTGGGGCTTTGAAAAAACAACAGCATACGTTTTGTTGATATTTTATAGTGTTTTCGTTGATGTTTCCTTCTGCTTTCTTTGTGTTCAAATTTCAAAGACTATGGTTAACTGCTCCTCAGATCTCGGCATGGTAAATTGAGACAGCTAGCTAGACTATCTGTCCAATCTGAGTTTTCTCTCGCACGACTAAAACAACTTTTGAATGTACCACTAAAACAAGTTCCTTCCCGAGGCTATTTTGCAGCGGCTATGTGCCGCCCATGACGATTGTCATTGGTTTAAAGAAATACCAATTAACAAGAGCACGTTTTTCTCCCATCCCGGAATGCTGTGTGGACTAGTCAAAACGAGAATGAGACTAGGGGGTGCTCAATGTCGGATTTTACATATAACTACCTGTTTTCTTCCAAAGAGTTAATATACAACATATTATGATATAAATGTCAACATATAATGCTGTAAATAAAAATGTGAAAAAAGAAGCTTTCAATAAATCTTTTAAAAGTGGGTGAATAAATCCAGTCGCCCCAGTGAAAGGTTTAAGTTTCACTTTCCATGATCTGTGACTGATGGAGTTGCATCTTGGTGGCAGGGATTTCAATTTTTAACTGAAATTGTCTGGGTGCACGTGGTTCATTGTGAGCAGGATGTTTGCCCAGGAATTTTGGCATCCCTTTTAATGGTAGGGTATAGAAATGTGTGTGTGTGTGTGTGTGTGTGTGTGTGTGTGTGTGTGTGTGTGTGTGTGTGTGTGTACATTAAGAAAAATTTAGTTGGTTCACAGTATTCTGTTGTGCTTCTGTTGAAGCTGATTGGTTGGCTTGGGGACAATTTTGACACATTCGTCCTCAACAATCCTGTTCTCAGGTTACCGTGGATACAGGAAAAGGCAACTCAGGCAGAAATGGATTGGGTGAGGTGGATTTAAAGGTAATTTCATTATTTGGTTTTATGTCACATCAAAGCCCCCCCCCGCCCACCCAAAAAAAGGACTGATAATCACTGTCATGTCTTTATGTTCATCTGTTGTTCATCTCATGCCATGAATCACACACACACGTACACTCCCCTGACAATGTCTCATCAGTGGCCTTCTTTATTTGGGTTGTGGATAAAAGGCTTGATGGTTAGTCAGCCAATCTGTCAACTCAGACTGGGTAATAACCCATCTCAGTCCCTCAGCCTCAAGTCTTCTATCAAAGAAAGTTGAGACGCCTTTAAGCTTCCACTGATTCACTTTTGTACTTCTGGAACAGAAATATGTCGCTAATCAGTGTTTACCAAAGCTCTGCATGCCGGCCAGAGCTACATGTGTTGCCTGGGAACATTGGATCATTGAACATTGTGTCAGGAAGCATTAGTGATTATAGACATACATTGGCTCCTCCAAGGATGGTCAGGATGCTTCTAGCTGTCAAGTGTTAGTACTGGACTGAAATCATGCCTGCATCAGCTGTCTTTTTATGTGAATTATACATCAGATTACAAAGGCTTAGTGGAAGCAGAAGATTTAAAAAAAATTGCATAGTTTATGCAGAAATCGTGTGATAAATGGTGATAGAGATATATTTGCCTAATAAATAATCAACATAGGTTTGGTTCAGAAGTCATTTGGGCCATTCTGGCCTATGACATCCTCTAACGTTGTGTGAGTATTTGTATGTCCATTTAAGTATTAAATGCAGAGTTGGTAAATAATACCAATATAAAAAAAATATTTATATATTGTTTGAAATGGTCTTTGGTACAGCCCGACAGAAATAAATAACTTATGGGCTCTAAAAAAGGAGCGAAAAAGATCAGTCAGCTGTATCTGCTGTAATCCTGTAAAGACGCCCGCCTCCGTAGTCATGTCCTTAGTAAGTAATATTGCGCAAGTCTATGTGTGGGTTGCAGCCCCAAAGGGCAGGGGGAGGGGTTAGAGAGAGCCCCGAGCAGATGCTACTTTCAAATCTTGCTAGCTTTAATATATATATATATATATATATATATATATATATATATATATATATAATTTATAGCGGAGCCGATCTAGCTACTATCCACTGCTGCACTCACTGGAAATATCTCTCAGTAATCACAGTTACTTCGGGGTCACAGCACATTATTTTGACCCACGATGGGAACTTCGGTCGCATGCTTTGACTGTTATAAAGAAGAGGATAGACATTTCACCAACGTGTGTGCCAAGCACTTTCTGCAAGTAGCCAGACAGTGGGACATTGAACATTAAGTCAGCACACTGACCACTGATGCATGCAACATGATTGTGAGGTACTCAGGAAGGCCAGACAGATATCTGTGGATCCCTCACACCCACTAAACTCTGAGTTTGCGTTGCTTCTTTAAATATGTTCTGTTGTAGGCTGTATCTTACCTCCTCTCCACCTGCTGTTGTTTCTGCCCATTGCACAATTGTTGTTTTATGTTTAATGGTTTGTAGTATTAGTGTGCTGTATGCTAAATGTTTAATAACATCCAATGTCATGGTTGTGTTTTAATGTTTTGGAGAAGCCAAAGACAAATTTCCACCAAGGTGGACAATAAAGTATTATCTATCTATCTATCTATCTATCTATGATTGCAGGCCAGGCAACTCCTGTTCGAGCATATTCCTTGTGTCACACATACAGTAGCCTCCACCGAGACATCCCTGACTTTATTGTTTTTTTTAGTAGAAGGGGATGTATTTGTGAGCCTTTATTTTCCCACGGGAGGTTAAACAGAATTACATTGTTACATTACATTGTTACATTTAGCTGACCAATGTACTTGTGCAATATGTCTGTTGCTGTAAAGCATGAGATCCATTGTTTAGTGTTGAGCTGTTTTAAAAAATTGGATGTTTAGTTAACCTTTACAAGTGTAAAGTGGGACACTACATTTTGTTAGTATTACCAAGGCATGTTACATTCAGGTAAATATGCCCATCTGTTGTTGCTTGATGGGCTTGAATTTGCGATATTATGCTTTCAGCATATTTTTGAGCATACAGTACTTTTTAGGCGTACTTTTTTAATTGTGATTACATATTTTAATTTATTGACAACCCTAATATACAGTACATATGCATGAAAAAGCATGAATTCACTCGTGTAGTACTTCATGAACTATCAGTAATGTGCAAGGATTAATAGTATTTTATGCATGACTTAATGCAGGAACAATATGTTGATTAATGCATCAATTAAGGTATTTCAGTCATCATGATTTCTGATTTATTAATGATGTTCATGTCTTCATAGGTAAATCTCTAATTGAAGTGCCAGGCTAAATAAACTGAATTATAGTATTGTAATCATGATTAACTAAACACTAATTCCTCATTACTACATCATGTTTGTGGCCCTTCAAATAAAGTGCTGACCTGGTCCATCTTTAAAATTGATTAATAAGATATGATTCATCAATGTTAAAGACCAGGTCAGCACTTTATTTGAAGGGCCACAAACATGATAAAGCAATGAAGAAGTAATGTTTAGTTAATCATGATTACAACACTACAATCCTTCAGAATATATGTTCACTGCTTTGACTGGTCAGTTTTTTGTAGAAGACCTGAACATAATAAATCAGAAATCATGATGATTCAAATACCTTAATTGATGCATTAATTAACGTATTGTTCCTGCATTAAGTCATGCATGAGATACTATTAATCCTTGTACATTACTGATAGTTCATGATGTACTAATTCATGCTTTTTCATGCATGAAGTCATGCATGAATTCATGATAATTCATGTACCATTATTATAAAGTGTTACCATATATACTAGGGCTGTAGGTGTGTATGTATATTTATATTTCTCACTATGCATATACATTTACTACATTCCTGTTTACATTCAGTTTTATTAATTTGCAATTACTGCCTACCAAAAATGTATATTACTTTAATATTTCTTTATTTTTTTGATATATTTCATCCTTATATTTTAACTTGCATTATTTTATGTCTTAGATTCTCATTTTGTTTTTGTTTTTTTACTTGTGTGATTTTCTTTTTTATATATACATATTTATTGACCATTGTTGGAGTGAGCCTGAGATCCCAGATCTTCATTGCCAATGACTGCTTCTCTGTAATTGTTGTGGATATGATAATGAAGAACTTGAAACTTAAATCATTATTTCACACCAACATGAATGATATGTGCCCATCATTCTTGTGGATGTAATTGCTTGCATTTGTTAGGAGACCAATTAATTTACCACAACTGATGGAAATAGACCTCAATATATATTCAATGGAATGGACTGCATTTATTAGCACTTTTATCCAGAGCAGTTTCCATTTGTGCACCCCTTAAACCCCAAACTTGTATGAATTACCTTTTGTTGTTTTTAGATATCTGTTAAACATATTTTGTTCTTGTGTGAGGTTTCTCGCCCAGACTTAATCATCTTTACCGTAGGCATTTATTTTTATTATGACATCACTTAATCTCCTTCACACCTGTGTGAATATAGCTGTGCAAATATGACTTTCCCAGTATTCTGATACTACAAAAAACAATCTTGTTTTCTACTTGACCTCTTGTTTCTTTTAGGTTAAAGATAGGATTTTAATGCCGGCCTCTGGGAGCCAGGAGACAAGTGTGTGCACCCCCCTTGGCTTAGCCCCACCTCACTGTGTGTACCTACAGAGAGGCGCTGATTGGCACAATTATCTCAACCCCATCTAGATAGACAGCTCATTCAGAGCTGAAGGAGACGCACAGGAGCCTGTATCCTCTCTAATTCCTTCACTACAAATTCAATTATCTCTTCCATGCTTGTCTTTGTCCCCCCTCGCCTTCCTCTTCCTCCATCTGCCCATTCTTGTACGTCTACTTACTGCTCTTTACTTAAGTATATAATGGTTTCATTTAAATTGATTTCTCCTCTCTGTCAGATCTCCAGCAATGAACATCTAAAGCAGCTGACGGACGCTCACAGGGACTTTGGCCTTCTGCATGGTGAGTAAAGTACACTCACACACAAATGTGCACACACACCTACCTGCATACAGCAGGCTGTTGACAGTTAACAAAATACTCAGGTTGTGTGTGTGTAAGAATGAGATAAAACAAAATGTGTTAGACAAAATTAGTCACCCACCTCCTGGCAGCATCACTCAGTGGCACTCAATAAGTGACGTGTTAGCAATAGATGTGATACAGTGACACATCGCGTGACTGTCAACAGTTCAGTGAATAGCTGAATAAGTGAAGAGGGAAAGAGAATATGAATTCTATAAGATTCCTTCTCATCTGCTGCTACTTTAGTCTATGATGGTGTATTGATCTGTTTATGCAGCTTGTTTATTTTAGTTTGAGTTAGTTTTCAATATGACCCAGTGCTTAACCCAATATAACCGATGCTCTCATCTGTATCACAGTCACATGTGGGTTTAAGTCCCTTATTGATTGTTGCATTAAATGAAAGAGTTTGGGTTGTGTTTTTTTCACCTACTTTTCTAAAACCAAAAATAAATTAAAGCTGCAAGCAGCGTTGGACGGGCCCTAGCTCCTCTGCGTGCGTCAGGGTTACTGGCGGACACCGCTCGTTGCGACCGTGCATTTGCGCGGCACTCAGACACTGCAAATCATCACTAATGAAAAGGGAACTCCCTGCTGAGTTCAATGATACATCACACAAGACTCTACGTAATACAGTTCATTGGCTGTGAAAGGGGGCGTAGCTAAAGCATAGGGGGCGGGCCAAACCATGACCAATGAAAATGGGAACTCTCTGTTGAGTTCAATGATACCTCACACAATAGTGTACAAGAAAACGGATCATTAGTTATTAAAGTGGGCGTGGTTTAAGCATATGGGGCGGGGCAAATCATCACCAATGAAAAGGGAACTCTATGCTGAGTTCAATGATACCTCACACAAGACTCTACCTTAAATGGGTCACCAGTTATGAAAGGGGGCGTGGCTTAAACATAGGGCGCGGGCCAAACCATGACCAATGACAAACAAACTCTCTGCTGAGTTCAGTGATACCTCACACAAGACTCTACCTTAAACGGGTCATTAGTTATGAAAAGGGGTGTGGTTTAAGCGTATGGGGTGGGGCATATGGTTAGTCTACGTTAAATGCACTGCAGGGGCTCAATTTTTTTAACTTTGTAGGGGCCCTAGCGAGCCATTTTTGTGCACCTATTCACGAAACCCTTAAAATACGTAAATGTTCACCAGATTTGATGCGACTGCCAATGGTGAGTTTTTGAGTATGTTAAGCCCCTCAAAAAGGTGATTCATTTGCCGTAATAATAATAATTCCTTCAGTTTCAATGGGGCCTTCGCCGCTTTCGGCGCTCGGGCCCTAATAAAAACAAAGTGGAAGGAATGGATTAAACAGTGTATTTGTTTTTTCTAACATAAGCCGCAAGCATTAGCGGGCCCAACTAACTTGCTTGTTACTTACACTGGTAAACTGGTATTACTTTTAGGTTAATGCGCATATCATTAGCAAACAACATTACATGTCATCCAACAAACATGGCAAGAAATGTTGCCTAGTCTAGCTCTGTGTAAAACCGAGGACATATTGTTTTAGTTTTTTTTTTTTTAATTACTACGAATTTTGAGTGATATGTGTCATCGGTATTATTGTAAACTATGTGCTGTGTTCGAATGAAAAGCTTGAAGGTGTAGCAACAGTAGTTAATTTTGACCATTTGCTAAGCAGGGCATGGTGAAGACTATTGGTGGTCACAGTTACGATGTTATTTGCTGTTTTTCAGCCAACTGTCAAGTTAATTAACAGATTTTTGAGTCACTTCTTAACGGTCCTTTACTTAACATCTATTTTCAAAGGAGCAGAGATATAATTTCTCCAACAACAGCATTTTTAATAGACAAGAATGCCACACAAAAAAAGAACGTAAAGCAACCACAAGCAACAGCTATCACTGTTTCTCTTACTTAGTGTTGTTATCACTATTACTCTCTCTAGCCAAATATGCTGCATGTACAAAAATAGGACATATATTGGATATAGGGGTAATGTAGAAATGCAGAGCTAGACTTAGCATTCAAGAGGCAAGTGACACAAAGTAATTCTTAATAACATTAAACATTGTGGTTTAATGATACTTAAAAGTGTAAGACTATAAGCATTTTTTTTTTTTTCATTTATGGATGTCCACCTGGAGCCACTCATCAAACTGCTAGCTGCTTTTTCTCATCAATTCTCTTTAGTTTAATTACAGCTCATCTGCAGAGTAATTAAAAGACCACAGATAACAAAAGATCACAACATCACGCATACGCTCATGGCGGTGATTAAAATGTATGAACCACAGGGAGGCTTGTAAGAAAAAGAAAAGCAAGAAACTAAAAGTGAAATTAAGACTTCAGATACAAATAATAGGGTTAAATAGTAATGATATATTCAGTAAGATGGTGAAAAAGATGGCAACAAATTTAATGATACCAAGGGAAAAAACAGATTGAATTATTAATCCCCAAAGTTTTTGGGGATGAGACACTATTCACAGTGTCACATTTGTTCATATATACATACATATTTTCCATCTAGCTTGATAATGGAGAGAAAGAGATAGTGATGGGTTTATAATGAAAACAGCAGTGATGATGATGTGAGAACAGTTGTCCCACGACATTGTTTTTAACTGCAGCAAACTTTACCCTTGGAGCACAATAGTGCTTATACGGGTAGTTTCAGCCAAGCGATCCAATTGGTCAGAGATGCATTCTGTGTTGACAATTCCCAGAAAGCACAGTCTGCTTTAATAGTTGGTGTGCCAATACTTGTGGGCATAATAAGTAAGATAATTAGCAATATTTCTTGTTTTCCTGCTGTTTTTCATTATTGTGCATATTACTTTTAAGAAAACTTTTCATTACACGTGATGTTTTGGTAACCGCTGCATACATATTTCCTGGATGAAAATGCTTTTGTTAGATCTAAAGGATGTTGATCCTGCAGTAAAATGTGTGTGTGAAATGTTTAATATCCTGCAGGCTGTTTGAATAATTGTTGTGACCCTTGTTTCTGTCTCAGCAGGATCTGTAGAGAGCCCCTTCGAGCAGGGCATCTCCCCAAACAACGTGCCCTACTACATAAAGTAAGTACTGACCTCTGAGCAGTGGCCAGCATATCTCTTCACAGCTATTAATGTAACAGTTCTGACCTAATCAGTTAGTACTAGTTCTAATGATGTTGACAGATGCTCGACACTGGCTAATGGTCTGGTTAAATGTTGTGGAAAGAGCACAAATTTCTAACTTGGTGTACTAACCTTTTAGTGTATTAACCTTTTAACAAACTAAATTGACAAGAGAAATATAAATGCAATATTACAACCATCTTTTCAAAATATTCTTTAGCAAAAACAATTTAATAAATCACACATAAACCTATTCGTCACAAATAGGTTCCGGCTTGGACCCAAATGTCCAAATGGGAATGGTCATACGGTTCCTCTCGTCAGTCCATGTGTTGTTCATGAGCGAAAAGATCCGCTCAACGGGAGCATTTGTGCCCAGTAGACACATGGCGAACTGACAAAGGAGACCTATATTTTTGAACGGAATCTCCCTGCTTTTGAAATGCACGAACATTTCCACCCAGTGCTCGTCCGCTGACTTTCCAGCGGACCTGGAGGGACTGGTTAAAATGAGACAGATAAGAAGAGGCATTATGACAATGTTTACAAATATACATTGTAACGCTGGCTGTACAGATTATGCAGACGCAGACCGCTACGATTGACTGACACACACACACATTGTTAAAATCATACACTGGACACTGGACGCTTTATTATTCTTTCTACATGGCTTTAGTTAATGATCGGGCTATAATAAGACCACGTCGGCCATGTAATCGCTGACTGGTTGGTGTAAACCGGGACATTTTAGCGTCCTGACAGGCTTTTGTCGGGACTCGGGACACGCAACTCAGAATTGGGACTGTCCCGGTCAAACCGGGACGTCTGGTCAACCTAACCTGAGTGCACTTTTTGTTTTAGTTTGTTTTTTAAGCAAGCTTGCATTAAGTTTTGTTGGGGCGCTGAAAGTTGGAGCTCATGAAAAAAAAAAAAAAAAAAGGCCAGCAGTACCTCCTGTGTGTTCCAGACCTGTCTTAGTCTGCAGCAGCACAGCAGCAATGAGCAGCAGGAACGACACCTTCACTCACAGCAGACCCTCCTTAGCAACACATCCGCGTCGACCTCCAAAACCTCTCCCGAGCACAGTCTCCGCTCCGGTCCGTCCGTGCAGGCGAAGAATGCGACCATTGTCTCTCCAGCCATGGCAGCGTTTTAGCTAAGCTGCTTCACAGTCCAACAAAACCACACTTGGCCAGCAGTAACAGTCCCAAACTTACACTCCCGCATGTTAAGGAAAACAGTTTACAGTCCTCTGCATATAAAAATACACATTAAACGCTAGGCTATATGGTTTGTCTCTCACTGTCTGCTCGACTCTGCTCTACTCCACTGTTCTTTTTCCCTCTTTTTTTCTTCTTCTTCTTCTTCTTCTTCTTCCTCTTGCGTGATTACACAGAGGTCAACAGGAAATCAAACTCTCAAAGGTCATCTCTAAAGTACTCTATATCCACGACGTTCCACTTCCGGGATGGCTCCATTGCCATCTGAAATTCTGCCGGATTTCACTCTTTTTAGCCAAATGTCTGTTACCTTCCGTTTTTTTTTTGTGTTTGAATTTTAAATTCTGGTCAATTTCTGAGGACTATGGTTAACTGCTCCTCAGATCTCTGCAGGGTAAATCGAGACAGCTAGCTAGACTATCTGTCCAATCTGAGTTTTCTGTTGCACGACTAAACAAAACAAGTTCCTTCCCGAGGCTATTTTGTGGCTTTTCCCGGTGCTTAGCACCGCCCATGACGATTGTGATTGGTTAAAAGAAATGCCAATAAACCACAACACTTTTTTTTACCATCCCGGAATGCTGTGTGGACTAGCCAGACCCTCCTCCGCAGCGCTGTGGAGGAAGGTCTGACAAAGCGAGACTATCTCTAAAGTAAATAATAATTATTCAGCTTTTTTTTGTACTAAACAAGCCTTGAAACATCATAAAAATAATATTAACTGTAAATAACTGTGTGAACAGAGTAGTTAAATAATAATTCTTATTATTGATTTCAATAAATGTAATGCACATTGGCATAAACAAAATAAAAGTTGCATCTTATGCATCTTATCAATAACCCACATATTTAAAGTGCCCATATTATGAAAAAATCACTTTTTCTGGGATTTGGGGTGTTATGTTGTGTCTCTGGTGCTTCCACACACATACAAACTTTGAAAAAAATCCATCCATGCTGTTTAGAGTGAGATACGGTTTCTGAATGTGTCCTGCCTTCAGTCTCTGGGTGAGCTGTTCAAAATCGGCAAACAAGCAGGCTAACCGCAACCATTAGCTCATAGCGTTAGCATGCTAACGCTAATGCTAACGCTAGCATGCTACCTCATTCTCAATAGCAAAGCACTGCTACAACACACACAAGTTCACCATAATCTACAAAAGAACTACTTACATGTGCGCCCTCATTTAGAAGTCTCCCAGCTAATCCTGTCTTGTAACTGACCAAAGTTGTAGAAACAGCCTTTCTTTTACTGTCTATGGAGCTAGCTAGCTGACATGATCTACATCTGAGCTACTGCGCATGTGCGAGTGCAATCAAAGATAGTACAGAAGAAGAAGAAGAAAATAGGTCTCACTCTGTAGCTAAAACAGAGACCAACTGAAAAGAGGATCTGCAGCAGTGAGAGAGAGCGGTGCAGTACAACAAAAATATGGTGTTTTTTGAAAATTAAACCATGTAAACCTATTCTGGTACAACCTTAAAATACAATTATGAACCTGAAAATGAGCATAATATGGCTGCTTTAAGATGAGAGAAAAATAACTGGTGAGAATCAGGTTATTACACATGTATTTGTGGTTGAGTAAAAGTTTTTCTTTAAAACCTATATGGTTTTAAAGCTTGAGTTGGATCTTTCCCTCAGATTTCCCTCAGAGAAATAAAAAAATCTTTTCACTTTTAGGTGTATTTTGCATGCTGTAATACACACAAACAGAAATACCAAAACTTGTCTGGTATATTTCTCTCAAAATCCCAGTGTAATGTCCTGTCCCAACATTCTGTTTCAGCAGGTCACATTAAAGTTCCAATCTCAAAGATCTCTGTTTCGTTCTCTTTGGCATGGTGATAAGTAGTACTTGCAGGTGTGTTTTTGGATCTCACTTCCCAGAGGTCCAAACAGTGTATCCTATGTGATTTCAGTCAGTTGGCAGTTGAAGAGCAAGTCTGTTGCGAACCAACCACTGTGGGTGATGGAAACCTGTGTGTACTGCTGCTTGTGATTTTTCCTGGAAATGTAGTCACACATACCCAGCTCATAATACTGCAAAAGCAAGGGCTTTTATCATTTGGCCATAGGCTCAATCACCATTGTGTTACCTCATTTGGCAATAATTAGTGACTTAACAGACATGTATTTAAATGTAAAATCTTCAGGTTATTACTTTAAGAAAAGGAAGCAGACAAAATGTTTCATCCTGACTTTTAATACTTTGAGGTGGATTAATGCAGTGTTGCATAAGTCTGCTAAATGTTATTTAGCCCTAAACTATTGGCTTATAATGTATTTAATGGTGTCTTATATTTATTAGAGCTGTCAATCTTCATCTATAATACCATTTGAAATTTCATTTATTTTTTTTAATATTAGAATATTTAATGCTCAAATGCAGCCTGTTATTAATATGTACTATACTACTCAATAGTCAATGCCACTATAAGCATGTGGTTGTTGTAGTTACACATTCTGTCCACTAGAGGGACTTCCAACATTAGCCTGGCCTTGAAAGGGACCTACGTCACGGCGCATTGCATTTCGGACACGCCACTCTCTGTTTACTATCATTTTCCACCACGAGCACACAGCGACAAACACAAATCAACAGAGAACTCTGTAATGTAACATTATCTAACAAGTATATTGAAGCGGCTCTGTGCTCGGTTAACGGCTCGGTGCTCGGTTAACACAATGACATCCTGCTAGAAAGCACAGCTGAAACGATTTGTCATAAACTAAGTAACAAAAGTGTTACCCACGATGCTAACGGCATTGATAACTAAGCCAAATGATACTGTCACTGCTATTTGTGATTTAAAAGCAACCTGTTACTTGCAGATCGTCATGTTATTGAGAATACAGCTATTAGAAGGTAATATATGAAGTCGAAGCTACTCTGACAGATGTAGGGCAGCTAACATTATCTTTAGCTGTCTCCATGAAGCTCCTAAGCTCCTATAACTCCCGACGCAGTTAGGAAACAAGAACGAGCTAACTAATGATAACATAAACATTTTGGCTCGGTGGATGTCGATTTTAAAGTCATGTTAAAAATATTTCCCATCCTTCTTCCGATTTCCAGCCGCAGCCTGTCACTCCCCCTGTACTAACGTTACGTGCTTCATGATGAAGACCACACAATGGCTTGTATTTCTCACTCCCGCTAACGTATTGTTCAACAGACGTAACATGACAAGAGCATTTCGTTTTCACATGCGGGTAGGACAATGTAAGAAGAAGGAGATTAGCTAACGCTAGCAAACATATTTATTAAAAACATCACATTTAAATAGTAATTTCAGCATTCAAATAGTATTGATTTTGGTACTGTTCGAATTATATTTGACTTTCGGAATTCATTCCAACAGCCATAATATTTATTAGGGCCCGAGCGACGACAGCAGCGAAGGCCCTATTGGAACTGAAGGAATTATTATTATTATTATTATTATTAGGGGTCCAAGCCCGAGTCTGGAAGAACCCGGCAGTAGTAAAGCTACGCCGTTCGCACAGCAGGGCTGTGGAATCCTATTGTTTTTCTAAGGATTATTTTCCATATTACCCATATTACCATATTACATATTATGACCCACTTCCACCACTAGGTGGCGCTATAGCAGAAAAAACACGTTTGGCCCTATAACTCCCACACAGTACACCGGACAATCAAAAACCATACATCCACGTGTTCCCTGGATCCAACTGAATCACGTGATATAGGCCACGCCCATTTCCACCAAAACTTTTATGCGTGTAAAATCGCGATTTATCAAAAAACTACTTTTTCGATCTCCTCCTAGACCGTG
Source organism: Sander lucioperca (assembly GCF_008315115.2). Lineage (NCBI taxonomy): Eukaryota > Metazoa > Chordata > Actinopteri > Perciformes > Percidae > Sander > Sander lucioperca. Next base: position 5,476,693 of record NC_050196.1, on the reverse strand, counting down.
CGACCGATTGGCACAAAACTTGGCAGGTAGCATCTCCAGATTGACCTGACAAAAAGTTATTAAAAGATTTTTTATAGGATAAAAATTGCGCATATTACGCACAAACAAATTTATGTAGCTAACTATGAAAACACCAACTTTGCCATATCTCGGCCAAAATAAATGCTATCAACGCCAAATTTAGACACTTGTTTGCCATGATGTTCTGGAGGTCCCCCACGCATTTTACGAAAATTGGTCACTAGGGGGCACTACAAGTACAAAAAGTTTATATCTCATGAACGGCTCATCCAATTTTTACAAAATGTGATGGTTACCATCTAGGGCTACTCCTGAGGCCAAACCTAGAGTGGGGTACTGATTCGTCAAAGTGCGCGTGGCCTATGGGACCCAGGTTTGGATTCACCACTTATACTTCATACACCAGCAACTTCAACTTTACAGCGTAGATGTCCAATGGTTCATGGACCTCACATACCAAACATTACACACATGGACCACTAGGTGGCGCTATAATGACGTAAAACATGTTTTACGTCACTATAACTCCCACATTCCACAGCGCACATTAGAAATCCTTACATCCATGTGTTCCTTGAATTGAGCTGAATCTGATGATATAGGCCCATTTACGCTACGAGTTTTTTTTGCAATATCGCGCAATGCGCGAAACCAACTTTTTCTATCTCCTCCTAGGCCATGCAACCTATTGGCACGCAACTTGGTACGTAGCATCTCCAGATGCACCTGACCAAAAGTCATCAAAAGAATTTTGCTATGTTAAACTATTCGCAATTTACAAGCAAACAAATTTTCGTAGCTAGCCACAAAACACTGATAAACTTGGTACTGTTGTTCGACATCGCACTCCGAGCCTCTGTACCAAATTGCATTTAAATGGGAAGTTTGCAATGGCAATATCTCTGCCGCAATAAATGCTATAATCACAAAACTTCAGATTATTGTTCAACGTCCCACTACGATGGTATGTACCAAATTTGGCCAAAATCTGCCATTAAATGGCACTATAATCAACGTTTATGTGTTTTGGCAGATAACTCAATGCATGCAAATGGGACACTTTCAATTGCAATTTCTCTGCCGTAGTAATTGCTATAAACACGAAACTTGTGATGCTCGTTCGGCATGCCGCTCTGAGGCTCTGTACTAAATCTGGCAAAGATCGGCCATTAGGGGACGCTATAGTCAACGTAGACCAGTTTCGGCCCTTTTACTCAATCAATGTTAATGGGATATTTGCAACGGCAATGTACCGCAGACCTTACGGCTCACGCCCTTGATATTTCCCGACGTTTGCCTCCGTCACGCTTTGGGTCCCACTTTCGTGCACTCCCTGGGTCGACTCCTGGGGGCGACTGGCGCCGGGAGGCTTGGACCCCGTCATAACTGCTTGCAGTTCCAGTTTTCCATTATTTTTCTTCTCTGCCCAAAACTCCGACTACAGCTTAAACCGTACATGGTGGGGGGTTGCCATTTTCAGGATTGGTCCAAAATTCCGCAAGGACCTCAGGCGCAACAATTGACCCACTTCCACCACTAGGTGGCGCTATAGCAGAAAAAAACGCGTTTGGCCCTATAACTCCCACACTGTACACCGGACATTCAAAAACCATATATCCCTGGATCCAGCTGAATCTCCTGATATAGGCCACGCCCATTTCCGCCTAGACTTTTATGCATGAAAAATCGCCATTTATCAAAAACCTACTTTGTCGATCTCCTCCTAGACCTCCTTGTCCAATTGGCTCGAAACTTTTCAGGATTCATAAGACTCTAACTCTGAGGACATTTACCCAACAAAATTTAGTCATAGCGTCCCCTAGTGGCAACAGGAAGTAGGCCTAAAGGTCAAGGTGCTATAACTCCTCCTAGAGATTTCATCCGATGGACTTCAAATTTGGTCTGTACCATCTCAACACCTTAAAGAGGAAAAGTTATTAAAAGAAAAACTTCCTCAAACGGTGTGGGCGTGGCGGCCATTTTGAGTGTTTAGCGATGAACGAGAAAGTGGCTGTAACTACAGTGTACATTGTCATATCTGCTTGACATTTCCCACAATCAACAAGAGTCCAGGCCTGAGGACATCTAGAGGCCAATATTGACTTTTGGTCATAGCGTCCCCCGCTGGCAACAGGAAATAATGTGTGGTCTACATGTGATACTGAGCCGCCCCCTATACTTTAACCACGCCCACTTACGCAGGCTCCCTCCCATAACATTTGAACCATTTAAGGTAGAGTCTTGTGTGAGGTGTCATTGAACTCAGCAGAGTTCCTTCTTTATTGCTTATGGTTTGGCCCGCCCCCTATGCTTAAGCCACGCCCCTTCCATAACTGGTGAACCATCTAAGGTAGAGTCTTTTGTGAGGTATCATTGAACTCAGCAGAGAGTTCCTTCTTCATTGGTGGTTTGGCGCGCCCCCTATGCTTAAGCCACGCCCCATTTCATAAATGCTGACCCATCTACGGTAGAGTCTTTTGTGAGGTATCATTGAACTCAACAGAGAGCTCCGTTTTCATTGGTCATGGTTTGGCCCGCCCCTTATTCTCTAGCCACGCCCCCTTCCATAACATTTGAACCGTTTAAGGTAGATCCTTGTGTGACGTATCATTGAACTCAGCAGAGAGTTCCTTTATTGTTGCTAGTTTGACCCGCCCCCTATGCTGTAGCCACGCCCATTGTTTTATAACTTATGACCAGTTTGATGTAGACCCTTGTGTGAGGTATCATTGAACTCAGCAGAGAGTTCCTTCTTCATCTGTGATGGTTTGGCCCGCCCCCAATACTTAAGCTACGCCCCTTTCACAGCTAATGAACTGTATGACGTAGAGTCTTGTGTGAGGTATCATTGAACTCAGCAGGGAGTTCCCTTTTCATTGGTGACGATTTGCGGTGTCTGAGTGCCGCGCAAATGCACGGTCGCAAGGAGCGGCGTCCGCCAGTAACCCCGACGCGCGCAGAGGCTAAACTTATCCACATTGTAGCAGACAACATATTGAAATATGAATAAACGTAGCTTTAACGTTTACACAGATAACCAGGCAGTAAAACCCATGACATTTTAGCAAGCTACAGAATAGTTTAAACTTATGTTCTGGGCTACACACATCACTTCAACAAGTCCGAAAAAGGGAAAGGAATGATAAAGAAAAAGTCCGTCTAGCAGCTGCGTTCTGTCCCCTTCTCCTGTCTGAGCGCAACTGTGAGCATGTACGTGGGGGGCTGTGTCCTAGCCCACACAGCTACATGTTATCAACTAGCAACAGGGAAACACCACAGACATACTATGTATGGTGTTATTCTCACAGCTTCCTTAGTTGTACTTTTCATCGTTCTACACCAGAGACACAAGCAATACCGTATTCGGTATTAAAAGGTTTGCATAGTTGTTCTGTCTGAAGCATACATGAAGTTACACATAAAATTTCCAATACAGGAACCACCACCCCGGTTTGCCACTCCTTAGGCACTGTCCCAAACTTCCACGCAATGTTGAAAAGGCGTGACGTTATAAAGGACTCGTGAGATATCTGAAACAATCTGGCCTGGTTGCGCAATTATCGAAGACTACAGCTACTAAGGCTACAGATGGGGGAGACACGATTTTAGCACAGTTTACCTCACACTCAAGTCAGTGCAGGACATATACCCAGAGCTACGGGAGAAGCTTGAGAGGCATAGCTTTCTCCCCACCCAATTCGCTAGTTGCTTTACACTACAGAAGAAGACCGTGTGCGAGCCTTTTTCTCAACGTGTTGTTGAACTTGCGAGGAATCCATACTTGCGCTGTTGCTGGAGGCAGCCGTTTTTTTAAAGGTTTCTACGTGTGACGCGTCGGCGCAAATTATTTGTGTTGACGCATTTACCTAATTGATTACGTCGACTATGTCGACGAATCGTCCCAGCCCTATAGTTAACCAACTAGCCCTGTGAGTAGTCCCTACGTCATCAAGTTTCTAGCACCATGTACTGTATGTAAGGATGATCTTAAATGTTACACTTTTTGATGTGAGCAGGGCTTTATCCTGTAATTGTTATATCGTTACTGTACCCACAGTGGCCTACATATGACATAGGCTTAACTCTCCACGTCACATTCTGACTCATTGGTCAGAATAATCCCACAATGTGATTGACATCAAGAAAGCTCATACAGTAGATTCATGGCTATATTATAAGACCTGGATGCAACGTTAATGGCAGAGCCTCATTCATTCCTATGAGAGTTGCTCAGTGGCGCATCCGGCAAAAAAGTTTCTAAGCTTGTGGGTTTACTTCTGTGATATGCGTCCACTGAATATGCGCAGTAGTGTTTGTCACGCTGGCCTTATCCGCGAGTTCCCGTTGGGCTACGTTGTGGTGACTTCACAGGACTTTTCTCGGTCAAGGGAAGTTTTAACATTAAAAGTCCATGGATTAAAAATTCAGAATAGAAAGAGTCAAAACCGACCTTGTTTACAGTTGAAGGTGTCCTGGCAGCAGTTTTACAGTTGTCTCTTTTACAATGGTGGCCTATGGGGAAAATCCTTTTTCGTTGCAGTACCGCCAGTGACCACTGGACTAGTCTATATCCTTGACGTTCTACTTCCGGGATTGCTCCGGTGCCGCAGGAAATTCCGCCGGATGCATGTCTTTCCACAGATGTCCGTTTCCTTCCGCTTTCTTTCTGTTGGAATTTTAAACTCCGGTGGATTTATGAGGACTATGGTTAACTGCTCGTCAGATCTCGGCATGGTAAATTGAGACAGCTAGCTAGAGTATCTGTCAAATCTGAGTTTTCTCTCGCACCACTAAAACGACTTTTGAACGTACATGTTTCACCAAATCAAGTTCCTTCCCGAGGCTATTTTGCAGCGGCTCCGTGTGGAGCTTAGCACCACCCATGGTGCTTGACGCGCATGTTTTTCTCCCATCCTGGAATGCTATGTGGACTAGCCAGACCCTTCTCCGCAGCGTGTGGAGGATGGTCTGGCAAAGCGAGACTACCACTGGACAAAATTAGCTGTTTGTGTGGGCCTGAGTAGATTGCATGGGCTTGGTAATCAGCAACTAGCAGTTTGGTGTGTTTGAGTTAACATTTAATGACTGAGTTATTAACTCAATTAATAACTGAATTAACTGCAAGTGAGAAAAATGCACTCAACTGATAAAAAGAGAGAGAAGGAAGGAGGGAGGATAAGAGAAGTGACAGATTCTCCTTTCCACATGCAGTGAGAAAGATGGACCTGACCAGATGACCGACACCCTGTGAGTGCCAGCTGTCAACACAAACACACACACACACACACACACACATACACACACTCATCCTTCACTGTACAAAACATATGGATTTGTATCACACGCATGCATATTAACACAAACGTATGTGGACACCCAAACATTGCAATCATATGTGATTGTTAAACATGTCAATAACAGCCTCCACTGTTCTTCTTCAATTACTCAAGTACTGTATTCAAGTACAATTTTGAGGTACTTATACTGAACTTGAGTATTTTCATTTTATGCTGTTTCAAACTTTGACTCCACTACATTTAAAAGGGTAACATTGTATTTTTTACTCCACTACATTTAATTATCCAATGACATGCAAACATTAAGTGACAGTAGCCATTCTGCCATGATAATAATAATAAGTATTTTTACTTTAGATATTTTAAAGGCTCTGTACTCGACATCCAGAACATATAACATATAATATAGCAGCAAAGAAATATTTGCTATGTAAACACTTAGTGGTTAATGGCGTCGTGAGCAGAGAATGAAGTAACACTCCCTCTGTGTGTTGTAATCAGAGCTTCTCAGTTCTTTGTTTTTAATGACTTTAGCTTTGCACAAAGGGGATGGACAGTCCATTAAATATATTGGGGATTTGTTTTGTGTGTCTGATTATTATGAATTATTTCTAGGCTTGAGTACTTGTGATATCTACAGATAACCCATAATTGAATATATAATACACAGTAGGGAAGGGAAGGACATGTCTCCGTTCTCAGCTTAGATGGAGGGCATAGCACTGCAGTGTACCATTATACTTTACACTGCATAAATTAGCCTAGCAGCTAGCATAGTTTCCCTCTGCTCATAGGTTAATCCAGACAAAACACCACGGTTGAATTTTAGCCTGCATGCACGGTTTTGTATCCTAACACTGTTAAAACAGAGCAGCTTATATTGGTAGAGAAAGCAACAAGTTTGCAGACTGCAAAGTCACCCTCTCTCTCTGCTCAGCTGCTAGCCTGCTGTGCTTCGGAGCCTCTGCTATGCCCTGCCCTCGGCAAACCTATTTTATACAGTCTATGGGTGAACGCAATTTGTTTAATCTTTATTGACAATAGAGCTTTCTGAACTGTCTGTGAAATAGATCAAAGGTGAGAAGATAAAGTAGCGGGAACGTAAATGACAGCAAAAGGCAGTATACACTTTTATATTGAGCCGAAATTGAAACACTGCTGCAACATTTGTCGTAAGGTTTATTTAAAGGTTGTTTATTCTGTTACTCTACAGTATTTAAAGAAAAAGCTTAAAGCAAACTGGCTGGGTAGATGGGGGGTGTTACACCTTTCTTGTTTCAGGCTCCCAGACCGTGGTCGGGAAGCACAAGGGAGACGTTCCCTCCAGGGCCGATGCTCTGTCGGGGGTAACACTCTTCACTTTACTAGCATTATTGACAACAGATGAAGCCACCATGTCTTGAGAAGCATGTTGCTTTATTGTTCACTGTTAACTCACTTTACATTGTCTTTTCCTCACAGCCACACTCATATGCTACTCTCACTCCATTACTGCTCACTCTCCTTGCTTGACCACACACGCACTAACGTCATTCAATTAACGCACCTGCCAGTTTCGCGCTAACTTACGCTACTCTCGTAACAGGGGGTTGCGGTTAACCGTCATAGTGTGATGATACATTGCTTCTTCACCGCAGTAAAAAAAAAAATCCATACCGTCACAGCCATGTGCCACTGCAATAAGTAGAATATGATGACTGGTAAACATAAACATTTTCTGCCAAAAAAAGGAAATCAAAAATATTTTCCCAATATGTTTGAAAATTATATGGCTGAGAAGTATCTTTTTAAAGGATACAAAAATAGATAAATATCAGAATTAATTTTATATTTTGCCAACAATTTATAATTTCTAATAGGGGGGGCGACAAATTTTCGAAATTATCTTGTGATTGTTTAATCATAGTTCTCCGTAATACTGGGATTGCAGATAATAACTGTATATAACAATACCTTGTACATATATCTCCATACTTTGACAATAATTAATTATACGTAAAAAAATCTCTTTAGTAATCCAAGATGTCACTGACAAAATAAATATGATAATCTCAAAATTGAGGCCAGCATACAGGTTTATTATCAATACAAATATTCTCATTTAGCCATAATAGCTGTTGTCTGGTCTCTGATGAATTTCTTGGTGGAAGTATTTGAAATTGACACCATAAAGATATTGAATTAATAAAAAAGGGGAGAAATTAGGATAAACACATTCTTTACCCAAGATTGGGATAAGTGCAGAAAAGGATAACATTTTCCCACAGAAGAATCACTGAAAGACATAAATAACTTTGATGAAAACCAGTACGGATTATTGTGTAATCTTTGTATTCATGAAGCTTTCAAACTCTGATCAAGTGCTGAGAGATTTATTAAACCTAGACCACCATGTTCACGCTTATTGGACAGGTAACTGCGCTTAATTTTCTCAGATTTATCATAAAACTAAAGATTTTCTTCTCATATGCTTTAAAAAGGCAACATCAGGAGAAGGCAAAGACAAAAGACAGTATGTAAACTGTGAAATTATCAGAGAATGAATAATTGTTACCTTACCATTAATTGACAAGTAATTACCTCTCCATGCCTGCAGACATCTGTCTACTTTACTAAGTTTCATAAATTAGTTTTCAGTAAAAGTTTGTTATCAGCTGGTATATGAATTACTGTAAGACTCACCGGGCCATCTGACCATTTAATTGGGACATGACAAGGTATCTTGTAAATCAGACCAATTCTAAGAATACAACATTTATTATAATTGGGCTTCAGGCCTGAGATGGAGGCAAAGACATCTAACTCTACAATAAGTGTTTCTAAAGAGTGGCCATCTGCTTTTACAGAAGCATCATCAGCAAAATAGGCTTTTGATTCTAAGCCATTAATGACTAATCCATTGAATTTACTATTTATTATTCTTATTGCTAATATTTCTATAACAAGTATAAACAAATAAGCCAAAAGAGGACAGCCTTGCCTGACTCATCTAGAAAGTTGAATTGTGTCAGAAATATATCCATTGTTTATGATTCTACTAATGGGATTTTGATATAAAACATGAACCCATTTGATGAAGCATTTACCAAAGTTATAACATTGCAAACACTGATATAAAAAAAGTCTACCTAACTGTATCAAATGATTTCTCAAAATTAGCAATAAATATCAGTCCAGGTACTAGGTCGGTATCATTATATTAAATAATTTCAAGGAGACATCTGATGTTATCACCTATAAAACGACCTTCCAAAAAAACCTCCATCCATCCATCCATCCATCTTCGTCCGCTTATCCGGAAACTTCCCTTTCCTGAGCCACATTAACCAGCTCCGACTGGGGGATCCCGAGGCGTTCCCAGGCCAGGTTGGAGATATAATCCCTCCACCTAGTCCTGGGTCTTCCCCGAGGCCTCCTCCCAGCTGGATGTGCCTGGAACACCTCCCTAGGGAGGCACCCAGGGGGCATCCTTACCAGATGCCCAAACCACCTCAACTGGCTCCTTTCGACACAAAGGAGCAGCGGCTCTACTCCGAGCTCCTCACAGATGACTGATCTTCTCACCCTATCTCTAAGGGAGACGTCAGCCACCCTCCTGAGGAAACCCATTTTGGCCGCTTGTACCCTGGATCTCATTCTTTCGGTCATGACCCAGCCTTCATGACCATAGGTAAGATTAGGAACGAAAACTGACCGGTAGATCAAGAGCTTTGCCTTCTGGCTCAGCTCTCTTTTCATCACAACACACACAGACGATTCTCCGACCAAGTTCCATTGTCCCCTCACTCGCGAACAAGACCCCAAGGTATTTGAACTCCTTCACTTGGGGTAAGGACTCAATCCCTACCTGGAGTAGGCACTCCATCGCTTTCCTGCTGAGAACCATGGCCTCAGATTTAGAGGTGCTGATCCTCATCCCAGCCGCTTCACACTCGGCCGCGAACCGATCTAGTGAGTGCTGAAGGTCACAGGCCGATGATGCCATCAGGACCACATCATGTGCAAAGAGCAGCAATGAGATCCCCAGCCTACCGAACCGCAACCCCTCCTCAACTACGCCTCGATATCCTGTCCATAAATATTACAAACAGGATTGGTGACAAAGCATAGCCCTGGCGGAGGCCAACCCTCACCTGAAACAAGTCCGACTTACTGCGGAGAACCTGGACCCAGCTCTCGCTTTGGTCATACAGAGATTGGATGGCTCTGAGAAGGGACCCCCTCACCCCATACTCCCGCAGTACCTTCCACAGTATCTCCCGGGGGACCCAGTCATACGCCTTCTCCAGATCCACAAAACACATGTAGCATGGGCATACTCCCAGGCTCCCTCCAGGATCCTTGCGAGCTGGTCCGTTGTTCCACGACCAGGACGGAATCCGCATTGTTCCTCTTCAACCCGAGGTTCGACTATCGGCCGAACCCTCCATTCCAGCGACTAGGAGTAGTCTTTACCAGGGAGGCTGAGAAGTGTGATACCCCTGTAATTGGCACACACCCTCTGGTCCCCCTTTTTGAACAGGGGAACCACCACCCTGGTCTGCCACTCCTTAGGCACTGTCCCAAACTTCCATGCAATGTTGAAGAGGCGTGTCATCCAAGACAGCCCCTCCACACCCAGAGCTTTCAGCATTTCAGGATGGATCTCATCAATCCCTGGGGCATTGCCACTGTGGAGTTGTTTGACTAACAACTAACAAGTCCCCCCAGCCTCCACAGGGATGCACGAAAAGCTCCGCCGGAGGTGTGAGTTGAAAGTCTGTCGGACAGGGGCCTCTTCCAGACATTCCCTACCTGTTTGGGCTTACAAGGTATGTCCAGAGTCTTGCCCCACCCCCTGACCCAACTCACCACCAGATGGTGATCGGTTGACAGCTCTGCCCCTCTCTTCACCCGAGTGTCCAAAACCTACAGCCTCAGATCAGATGAAACGATTATAAAATCGATCATTGACCTTCGGCCTAGGGTGCTCTGGTACCAAGTACACTTATGAGCATCCCTATGTTTGAACATGGTGTTCATTATAGACAATCCATGACTAGCACAGAAGTCCAACAACAAAACAACCACTCGGGTTTAGATCAGGGAGGCCGTTCCTCCCAATCACGCCTCTCCATCATAGTCCACGTGCGCGTTGAAGTCCCCCAGCAGAACTATGGAGTCCCCCCACTGGAGCCCCATGCAGGACTCCATTCAAGGTCTCCAAGAAGGCCAAATACTCCGAGCTTTTGTTTGGTGCATATGCACAAACAACAGTCAGAGTTTCCCCCCCACAACTCGCAGACATAGGGAGGCGACCCTCTCGTCCACCTGGGTGAACTCCAACGTAGCTGCGCTGAAAAGAGTCCAACCCCTATCCAGGAGTATGGTTCCAGAACTGAGACTGTGCGTAGAGGTAAGCCCCACCAGATCTAATTGGTAGCGCTCCACCTCCCGCACAAGTTCCGGTTCCTTCCCCCACAGAGAGGTGACATTCCACGTCCCCAGAGCCAGCCTCTGCCGCCCGGGCTGGTCCGTCAAGGCCCCTGGCCTTCACTGCCACCCGTGTGGCAGCGCACCTGACCCCAGCGGTTCCTCCCACAGGTGGTGGGCCCATGGGATGGAGAGAGAGGTGCCACGTTGCTTCTTTGGGCTGTGCCCGGCCGGGCTCCATGGCAAACCCGGCCACCAGGCGCTCGCTGACGAGCCCTCCATCTGGGCCTGGCTCCAGACGGGGGCCCCGGGCTTCCTCCGGGCAGGGTAACTCTACCTCTTCCTTGGTCAATCATAGGGTTTTTGAACCATTCTTTGTCCGGCCCCTCACCTGAGACCACTTTGCCATGGGAGATCCTACCAGGAGCACCAAGCTCCAGACAACACAGCCCTCAGGTTCATAGGGACACACAAACCTCTCCACCACAATAAGGTGATGGTTCCTGTTTGATCAAAATGTATTAGTTGTTGGATAACTTGTTTTAGTCAAACTGCAATACATTTTGCCAAAATACGGGTATCACAACATAACAAAGTCAGTGGTCTCCAATCTCCTGGCCATCTGCATCATGTTTTAATAATATAGATAATAATCCAAATTTTTGAGAATTAGATTGTTGGCCAACTTCAAAAGAGAAATAAAACCATGCTAGTAAAGCGTCTTTAACTTCTGGGAAAGAAGGTTCTATACACCACCACAGGTATTCCATATAGTCCAGGACACTTTCCATTCTCAAAAAAACATATGGCATTATATAACTCCCTCACATAATATCTGTTGTTCTTCTACAAGCTTTGGATGAGGGCATGAAATCGACCAAAGAAAAGTTTGTTGATTGATTGTCTTCCTTAAATATCTTAGGGTAATAGTCCATCAAGATTTCTAGAATGTCATGAGTAGATGTAATTATCCCACACTATATGTGGATTTGCAGAGCCATTATTAATAGAAAAGAATTATTAGGGCCCGAGCGCCGACAGCGGCGAAGGCCCTATTGAAACTGAAGGAATTATTATTATTTTCCCGGCAAATGAATTGGCTTTTTGAGGGGCTTAACATATTCAAGAACTCACCAAATTTGGCGGTCGCATCAAATCTGGTGAAAATTTACGTATTTTAAGGGTTTCGGGAATAGGCCCGCAAAAATGGCTCGCTAGCGCCCCCTACAATGTTAAAGAAATTGAGCCCCTGCAGTGCGTTTAACGTAGACTCACGAAACTTGGTACACATATGTATCATGTCAAGATGTACAAAAAACGTCATTGAAGCCATACCCTAAGCCCAACAGGAAGTCCGCCATTTTGATTTCAAAGTTCGAAATTAGTGCGATTTTGGCCATTTCCACATGTCGTACTTTAACGAACTCCTCCTAGAGATTTCATCCGATCAACTTCAAATTCGGTCTGTGCCATCTTAAGATATTAAAGATGAAAAGTTGTTAAAAGAAAAACTTTTCGTCATAGGGCGTGGCCGTGGCGGGGTGGCCATTTTGTGCGTTTCGCCGCCGAAACAGGAAGTGTGTGTACATTGTCCGATTGGCTCGAAACTTTTCAGGACTCATAAGAGTCCAACCCTGAGGACAAATAAAGGCCGATATTTACTTAAAGTCATAGCGCCCCCTAGTGGCAACAGGAAGTAGGCCTAAAAGTCAAGGTTCTATACTTTAACGAACTCCTCCTAGAGATTTCATCCGATGTACTTCAAACTTGGTCTCTATCATCCCAACACCTTAAAGATGAAAAGTTATTAAAAGAAAAACTTTTCGTCTGACGGTGTGGGCGTGGCGTGGCGGCCATTTTGAGTGTTGAGCGATGAACAAATAAATTGTTGTAACTTGAGTGTACGTTGTCGTATCTGCCCGAAAATTCTCACGATTGACAAGGGTCCAGGCCTGAGGACACCTACAGGCCATATTTGACTTTTGGTCATAGCGCCCCCCGCTGGCAACAGGAAATGCGCCTTATATGACAAACATCATCCGATTTACATGAAACTTAGAATGTGTGGTCTACATGTGATAATGAGTCGGCCCCTATAATATAACCACGCCCACTTACTCAGGCCACGCTCCCTTTCATAACATTTGTACTGTTTAAGGTAGAGTTTTGTGTGAGGTGTCATTGAACTCAGCAGAGAGTTGCTTCTTCATTGGTGATGGTTTGGCCCGCCCCCTATGCTTAAGCCACGCCCCCTTTCATGAATGCTGATCCATCTAAGGTAGAGTCTTGTGTGAGGTGTCATTGAACTCAGCAGAGAGTTCCTTCTTCATTGGTGATCGTTTGGCCTGCCCCCTATGTTTAAGCCACGCCCCTTTCATAACATTTGAACCGTTTAAGGTAGGGTCTTGTGTGATGTGTCATTGAACTCAGCAGAGAGTTGCTTCTTCATTGGTGATGTTTGGCCCGCCCCCTATGCTTAAGCCACACCCCCTTTCATAACATTTGAACGATTTAAGGTTGACCATTGTGTGAGGTATCAATGAAATCAGCAGAGAGTTCCTTCTTCATTGGTGATGGTTTGGCCTGCCCCCTATGCTTAAGCCATGCCCCTTCATAACATTTGAACGATTTAAGGTTGACCATTGTGTGAGGTATCAGTGAACTCAGCAGAGAGTTCCTTCTTCATTGGTGATGTTTTGCCCCGCCCCCTATGCTTAAGCCACGCCCCCTTTCATAACATTTGAACCGATTAAGGTAGACCCTTGTGTGAGGTATCATTGAACTCAGCAGAGACTTCCTTTTTAATTGGTGATGGGTTGACCCGGCCCCTATAATTTAGCCACGCCCCTTTTTATAACTGGTGAACCATCTAAGGTAGAGTCTTGTGTGAGGTATCATTGAATGCAGCAGGGAGTTCCCTTTTCATTGGTGACGATTTGCGGTGTCTGAGTGCTGCGCAAGGAGCGGCGACCGCCGGTGACCCCGATGCGCGCAGAGGAGCGAGGGCCCGTCCATCGCTGCTTGCAGCTTTAATTAAGTAAATGTATTTGTTTTTGAAACAAATGTCTCGTCTTCCAGCAGCGATTGATTACATTTTTTACAATAGCTTTGCCCTCTATTAACATCAGCAAGATTAATATTAAATATGATAAGGTGGCAGAGATGTTCACAAGTCATTTTTTGGAAGTCCAAGTTGAGTCTCAAGTCTTTGAGGGGCAAGTTCAAGTCAAGTCTCAAGTCTTTTGCCATGAATCCCAGTCAAGTCTCAAGTCTCTGGCCATCTGATCTTTCCCTAACACTGTATTGTTAAATCTTATGAATTCAAAGCATGTCCTGTAGCTACCATCCATACAGTACAGTATCAAAATCAGTTGTAGGTTAACTTAATGGGGTCTACTGCAATGCAATCTGAAGAAACACAAATTAGTAACACAAATTAAGAACTCTGTTTCAATTTCATAACTGAATTTTTCAACATTTTGGTATCTGCAACAAAGAATACATGTTTGTCTGTGTTACTAACTGGCTGTAAAGCCCAACCTCATCATGCATTACATTTTTCAGTGGTCAAAGTTTGAGGGAAACATCTGTATTGAAAGTTAATACACCAACTATGGTGCAAACATGTGAGAACTGATACTTTCCTTATTGCTTTTTAACAACAACCTGGTGAAATATTAACCTAAGTCTGTCACATCATGTGGATACAACTATAACGGTACAATTTGCCTGTTCCTAGCATTAGCACAACTCTTTGCAATGGTTAGCTTCTTACCTGTGACGATATATGCTAAATGTAATGTCTCTTTCACATTAGCAAGTGACTGACCTATCTGGGTGCGTTTTGAGATGCCAGATGAAGTTCGACGTTGTTGATCCGGCATCATTTATCTTGGTGCCACACACCTTGCATGTAGCTGTTCGCTTACTGCCACTGTTTACGAAGTTATTGAAAGCAAAACTAATGACAAAAGGCACAACTCCGGGAGGACTTGGTGTCGCCATAATCAATGCATTTTTTTATATGTGAGTGTGTGCACATAGGCATAGTGCATGCGTTACGTTGTAATGTTATGACAAATGGCAAGGGACATGCAGCTCGTCATACGTTTCCCCAACGTACATGCGCCAATAAAAGAAAATAGAATTTAAAAAGCAATAATTGCATGAAAACAGGTTGTTGACGAGTCTCGAAGCTCGAGTCCGAGTCAAGTCTGAAGTCTTTAGGGTCGAGTCGCAAGTCAAGTCTGACTGAAGTGCGACTTGAGTCTCAGACTCTAGTCCCCATCTCCGTAAGGTGGTGGTCAGAATAAAACATTTTAGTTATTGATATTTGACTAACTTTAGAGACTAAAGAGAACAAGATCAAGAAAATGTAATTTCTTCGCCATTTCTATCTTATTCGATTCGAATTCCCTATTCTCCATATGTCAACTAAGTAGATAGCAGACGTTAGAGATGTAATGGCATGGTGTGTTTTTTTATCTTGATAATCTTTTCTGTCTCCTGCTCTGTCTTTATCTGGGGCCAGCATCGTATTAAAGTCTCTGACCATGATTATCAGGTTTTCATACTTCTGGATCATGTCATGCATATATTCAAAGAAATTAGGACCATTATTATTATTTACATATATATTAGCTAAACATAATTGAGTATTCTTGATTTTGATATCTAAGACAATTACACGGCCATCCATATCATGTTCCATTTTATATAAAAAATAATCCATATGCTCTCTTAATAAGATTGCAACACCTCTTTGATTTCTTGAAACATAATTATCAATTAACAGTCATTATCCATCATAACTTAATAAAAAGGAGCGAGAAACATATGTTATGATAACTTAAAATAGTTTTTATTAGTAAATTAGGGTACTCCACTAAAGCTTAAAACAACACATAATATAAGCAAAAAGAGGTGGCATGAGCCTAATGCCACAATAATAGGTTTCACAGGCAAGCATCATTGAGTGGAGCAATCAATACACACACACACACACACACACACACACACACACACAAAACAACAACAAAAAATAGGTGGCCGGTGTGCCAGTTTAGCTGGTGATCATGTTAACTGGTGATATTTGAATAAAATCTGTAAATATTCATCAAGGCCCTGCCTACTTTTTAAGAGTGTTCTGGTCTGCCTCCACCCCTCGAGTGCCAGAGGTTCACATTTTCACAAAGTGTTTGCAAGTGAGACAAAATAATGGATATCGCTGAAAACATCACCAGCTTGCCTCATTTTTGTTAAAACCGCAGCATTAAGCAAAATTAAAAGAAATGGTTGATGAATAAACCAGATGTGCTTGCATTCTTCTGAGTTCATGTGTTTTTATGTACCATCTTAAATCCTTAATGTTAAGGTAATGTTTCTATGTAAATTTAATATGCCAGGCTAAACACCCATGTTCCACTCCTTGTTTACCGTTTTTGTTTTCGGGCTTCCCCTGGAAACTCCATGTTTTAACGTCACAACGCTATGAATTGTGGGTAACTCCCTTAGGCAAAGTCTTTAGTTTTAAAACACGATTATATTCGGCTTAAGCCCTGGTTTCTCAAACGCCATGTAAACACCGTACCCCGGCTAAAATCAGAGTTTTCATACCCTGGTTAACAGACCTAGATAACTAAATAACCAGGGTTTCGTGCATGTGTAAACCTTAACTGGATGTGCATGCTCCATCCATTATAACTGTCCTTCCCCACTCACTGCAGTGGTTATTGACCCTGAAATAGAAAAGAGCAGTTAGAGGCAACAGCGCCAACAACAACAGCAACAACACAAGCTTTAAACCTTTAAACCCACTGAGGACTTCGCCATGGCAAGTACTATCAAGAAGACCCATTTCTGATCGGACGTGGAGGAACATGTTTTAAGTTGTGATTTTGACAAAGTGTCTGGAAGAAAAAGCCTTATTTCGACCAGTTGTACTTTGGCAGAGGGCCACCTACTATACTGAAGGTGGAGTTACTCCTGTCATTCTTCCCATTCATCCTCAGCTCATGTATACGGGGAAAACGCCTCTCTCTCTTCCCGTTTCTTCTCTCCTGTGCCTTGTAAAAGCAAAAAGCAGCTCCGTCTTCTTTCCCTTTTTTTTCTCTCACACTTTTCCTCTTTCTTTTCTGTCACTTTCTTTCTTTCTCACTCAGGGCTGTGTCTCCCTACAGGCATTATAAGCGACTGCAATGGCCCCCCTAACCACCAGGGTGGCCCATGCAGTGTTTATTTAATTTTTTTAGGGGCATTAGTACAGTAGCCCTGAAGTGCAAACCACGGCAGCAAATCCCACAATGTAATAGCAAATGTCACAACGCGACAGCAATTCGCCACAACACGACAGCATTTCACCACAACACGAGAACAATTTGCCACAACACAACAGCATTTCGCCACAACACAACAGCAATTTGCCACAACACGACAGCATTTCACCACAACACGACAGCATTTCGCCACAACACAACAACATTAGTAAGACTACTACTTCTACACTCTTGGCTTTTATTTTGAAATATTTTACTTCCGCGTCACCTCACCCTCACCCTTAATTGTTTTTTTAATTGAAACGAAAATTGAAAAAAAACATGCTATTTCTGTATGTTTGTTTTTTGGGTTAAATGAAAAAACAAACTTGTAATTTGTAAATTACAGTGCAACCAATCAGGACGGGGATCAATGTCCAATATGTACCTACCCTTTCTGTTGTGCTGTTGTGTTGTGGCAAATTGTTGTGGAAAAATGCTGTGGTGTTGTGGCTAAATGCTGCCGTGTTGTGGCAAAATGCTGTCGTGTTGTGGCAAAATGCTGTTGTGTTTGGGCGAAATTCTGTCGTGTTATTGCAAAATGCGTGTTGTGGCGAAATGCTGTCTTGTTGTGGCGAAGCATTTGCTGTCGCTTTGTGGCATTTGCTGTCGCGTTGTGGGATTTGCTGTCGCGTTGTGAAATTTGCTGTCGCGTTGTGGGATTTGCTGCCGTGGTTTGCACTTCAGGGCCACCGTACAAAAACTCAACTCTAGTCCAATCATGACATAATAACATAATACAAGCCAGTTTAGCTTGTCAAAGACATGGGGGCCCCCCTTGTGTACACAAGAATGAAATTTGGCATGATCCAAAAGTAACTTGGGTGTTGACATTCAGAGTCAACAACCCAATGAAGGAAAATAAAGCTCTCCTACCACTCCTGAGCAGAAAGGTGGAAAAAGAAAAAATCTGAAGAGAGAGAAACAGGCAGAAAATACAGGTAAGGAATTATCTATTTAGCTTTTTTTCTTTACAAGAGCTGTTGACATGGTGTTAGTTGAAATGAAAAAGGGTCATTATTAGCCAGCTAACGCAAAGTTAGCTATCATACATTACAGTACTACCTACTGTTTTTTGCGTATATTTTTTTTTACCTAGGATGGTGAAGGCATGTCCTGCTCTACCCTGCCACTGATTGGCTTACCCTGATAATTATTACCCAAGCCTTAACTAATCTCACACCTCATTCCTGAACCTAACCAACCCAACCGATGAAGGTAAAAAGTACTAGCCAATTAGAGGCAGAGTAGGGTGGATCATGACTTTGCCATTCTAGG
Source organism: Sander lucioperca (assembly GCF_008315115.2). Taxonomy (NCBI): domain Eukaryota; kingdom Metazoa; phylum Chordata; class Actinopteri; order Perciformes; family Percidae; genus Sander; species Sander lucioperca. The sequence continues at coordinate 5,458,371 of NC_050196.1, read as the reverse complement.
AAAATAAATTGGTGTACCGTTAATGTTAGCTCATGCAGTATTGGACCAAAATATTATGACACAATAAATGTGTAATGACAACTCGTTTTTTTGTATTTGTATGGTTGGGTTAAACCGTTGGGTTTGGATAAAGCTTTTATCCAAAAAGCCTTCGTCATTCAGTGTTGACAACTAGGGGAAATTTACACCTAAACAGTCTTCTTGCTTTGGAATAATGTTATAGGCAAGCTAGCCTGAAGCAGAGAGAGTTTAGAACCGAGATGCCTCATCTGTATCACATGGGTTTCACCCATAGACTGTAAAAATAATGGACAAAGCTTCCGGGCCTAAAAAGTGAATCCAATGCAGTTAAGGTGCCTTAAACCTGCATTCTATCTCATTTACAGCAGGGGGGCAACTCCACTGGTTGCAAAAAGACATCAGTTTCTATAGAAGTCTATGGGAAAATGACCCTACTTTCTTACTTGATTTATTACCTCAATAAACATTTTCATTTATGGCCTCAATTGCTACTTTCAAGTCTTCCTTAATACAGCATGATGTTCATTTGGTAAATTATGGTCCCATTTATTTTAAAATTGACGATAAAGCAGGGGATGCTTTAGGAGCGTGGCTACACGCTGACCTGTCAATCTGGACAAAGCCTTAGTAATGCTAACCATGGCACTGTGTACATTAAAATTGCCGTAAACTTGTTTTTGGGTGTTAACTGCGTTTTCGTCTTAAACTTTTATCCTCTCACTGTGTGTTTTCGACATTTGGTTGCCTAAAAATGTCTTGTTTAGTGTTCTGCCAACCAAGCTAGCTAGCTACCACTAGCGTTAGCTGGTAACTTAAGGGAAAGTTTGCAAATTTTCTGTACTGCCATACATGCAGATGAATGGCAGCAGTACCCGGGGTCCACGTTTACCCGCCGGTAACTCTGTACTGGATGACTCGTTTCAGAAGGGTTGAAATCGGCAACTTTCCCCCTTTAACGTTTAGCTTAGTGCAGTGCCATTGCAACTATAAACAACACTGGCTTGGCCGTGTATTCTCCCTAGCTCGACCCTGTCGTAAAAAATCGCCACATCCGGTTGCAAAAAAACAAGATGGCAACGCCCGTATCGTCAAACTCGATGGCTTCAAAACGGCAGTCCACAAACCAATGGGTGACAACACAGATGCTACGTCCATTATTTTTAGTCTATGGTTTCACCAACGCCTCTTAAGAAGACAAGCATCAGGTCCTGAGTCTATTGATTCCAATGGCAGAAGTGAACACAGATTATGACCGATTCTTTTGCCCCATAAAGTAAATACTGGACCCATTTTCCACAAGCCACATATCTCCCGTACCTTCTGACACTAAAATGGCCTGTTTCTGTCTCAGGAACAAACTCGCAGTCTGGCAACACAGATAAGATAAAATCAACTAACGTTAGTGAACGCCCTAACAAAACAAATCTTCGTAATGCTAAACATAGCTTTTATCTGTGTCTAATGTTAGCAAAATAAAATATTAATAAATTGTGCAAATATAACTTTTCATCCATCCACAGGACATTCAATACACTTTCAAACAAGGCCATGCCCATTTAGGAGACGGGAAGTGTGTACAGTTTCATACCAATTGGCAAAGCGTGTAATGCGCAATATTCAGTTATTACCTTTGGCTTTTGAGTAAGTTGCATTACTGTACTGTATGTTAACGTCTGCTAACTTTCAGAGCTACAAATTAGCGACATTTTAACATAGGAAACAGTATTTACTGTTAGAAATCCCCACAACATAATCGGCTACACAACATCAGCTGAATAATGGCTCATATGCATGAGCACTCGCTTTTTTTTTTTATCTTACTTGCTTAGTCTACCTAACATTCATTACTTCCATAAAGATGCCAGTCTAGGGATATTTTAACTACATCTGACTTTAGGGTCTTAATCTACAACTTAAGAATGCAATACTACATCTGGCCAGAAGATGGAAGTATACAGAAGAAAAAAAATCAAAACAGGTCAAACAATACACATAATATTATTAAATTTGATATTATACAGTGATTTAATGATACTTTTTATTTTATATCAACAGATCCAGATTCCCCAGGTAGTCTACATCGAGTCAACAGCCTGAAACTACCTCAGTTACTTCAGAACCCATACTCATCAGTTACTTCAAAACCACAACAAACAACTTCAAAACATACCGAGAAATGAAATAGTGTACGATTTCGCTTAAGGCCCCAAAACGTTTAGAAACGGCCCTTCTCTCTCTCTCTCTCTCTCTCTCTCTCTCTCTCTCTCTCTCTCTCTCTCTCTCTCTCTCTCTCTCCATGGCATTGAATGTGTTAATCTGTGTGCCTTGGAAATCAAAAAGTCTCTCTCTCTCTCTCTCTCTCTCTCTCTCTCGTCAGAGAGGTGGAAAAAACTCCTCGGATGGTGTTGAGGCTCCTTTGCTATCAGAAACAGCGGGATGGGGGGAAGGGAGGCAGAGAGCTTGAGCTCCGCCTCGTCTAACGTCAAGTTTCCTAGAAGCGGACAGGACTAGACGGAAATGTACAAAGTTTATTTCAAAATAAAGGTGTCAACCATTTTCGGGTGGTTCAGTTTAATTTTTTTTAACATATCTTGTGCACCTATTCAATTTTGTCCTTTGTCCAATTATTTATCCATTAATATCCCGAGCTGGATTAAACCACTTGGGGACCCTTGGGCAAAAATAAGCAGGGGTCCTTACACTGTTATCCCAAATTAGTTGACTTTACTAATTTGCTCCAAAAAAAAACATGGAAAATAATCAACATAAAACATTGACATTTTACAATGTATCGAACTGCGTGGAAAGTTTTACTCAGGCGACAGAGTTACTGATTTCAAATCTGTGTATATAACATTGAACGCTTTCTCACTGCCCAGATGCGATCAGTCCCTACCCGGGTCTCGGTCATGGTGCAACAATAAATGTAGATAAACATGAACACTAAATCAACCATACAAAACATGAACACTAACTCACCCATACAAAACTAAAAATGCTAAAAGTTTAATTACAACTAGCACCCTATGGCACCCGCCCCCTATAAAGTCCCAGTGGATGCGTTGCTTGTCTCTCTTTTTTACTCAGCCACCTTGAGTTTAAATATTTACTAACGTGTATTCGTTTGCTAGGTTGGGAAGAACCTTGTTTTGGTGGAACATGTGTATGTTCAAGTTGTTTTAGTCGTGCGTGAGAAAACTCAAATTGGACAGATAGTCTAACTAGCTGTCTCAATTTACCATGCAGAGATCTGAGGAGCAGTTCACCACAGTCCTCATAAATCCACTGGAGTTTAAAATTCCAACATAAAGCAGGCGGAAGGAAACGGACATCGGCGAAAATACATGCATCTGTCTGAATTTCCTGCGGCACCGGAGCAATCCCGGAAGTGGAATGTCGAGGATATAGACTAAGGCAAAATCAGATAACATTACCTAGCTAAACAAGCCCACCACAGGATTAAGCTAGCAGCGCCCTGGGTAGGGAGCTAGCTTACTTCTTGCTGGGCAGTTAAATCACTAGCAAGGGTTTTACAAAGAGTCAGGTATAACCTCGAGTCATGAGGCCTGTCAAAAGAGCACTGCCGAGATTTCAGATGTTCCATTTTGACATCCACCTATAGGAAGTTGGGACCAATAGCATCTCCGTGAATAGATTTTTCTCGTTGTCACTTGGGTTTGTCCAACAACAAAACAGCATCTTTCTAACTGAAGCTTTTATTTTGAAGCATTAAGCGGAAATGTTATTTGGGCTGATTGACCCTCGTGTCTCGATGGCCAGTCAGCCTCTGCAACCCACCGCTGCCTCTTGAAGGGGAACACAGACACACACACAGACACACACACACAAACACACACACACACACACACACACACACACACACACACACACACACGTAGGCTAAACACGGTAATCTTGGACGCCTCTCTCCGGCGGTAGAGGACGCTTGATCGGACCGCGGAGGGGGTCAGGATACTGCTTCGGTTCTGCCCGGGAATCGGTTAACTTCTACCGGACGCGGAGCGCTCTGAACGGCCAGCGATGCGGGAGCAGCTTCGGAAGTGAGTGCTGGGCTGGGGACTGTTTATTGTGGAGATTAATAATGGTGATGGTAATTGTGCTGGTCGTAATGCAGTAAACCTGTTCACACAGATAACACATTGGCTGTGGGGTTTCGTGGCCAGCCGAGAGGCGGTGAGCTGGGGCAGAGATATCCCCCACACTCTGCACTATTTCAACTGTAATCCAGAATATGCGCTAAAACAGGCATAAAAACTGGTCAAATAAGCATTTACATTTTATTTTTCATGGGGAAATAGATTTTCTCACTTCTTGTCTGCCGTTAACTCATTTCTGCAAGTCTATCCAAAAGGCATCTCACATAAATGCCAGCATGTTAAAATACGTGTTGTGGCCAAGTAACAAGCATAGCATTAGCTAGTAAAAAAAATTCACAAGTAAGTTTAAAATATTTTTTCCTCAGGGATGGATCCCATAGCGCATTAAACGGAAAATGGGACGTTAATTCTTCCATGAAAATGGAGGAAAACTGTTGTATTTGGTAGCCATTGAACCATAGACTGTTAATAGTCAATGCATTGAACCCAACCAGCCCCTTTCTTCACAGCGGCCGTTGATTGCTGTTGCCGGGAAACCAGGCGAGGTGTGCGGCCAGTGAGGCTCTGATCCGCTCGGTCCCGAGCAGTGCATTTCCTAATTTTAAAGGCTCTATGCACGGTTTCACTGGCTAGTTGCTGCCATGTTGGAATAAAACGAAGGGCATTGAATGCTTTAAAGCAAACATAATAGCTCTGTGCGGCCTGCGTGTTTGCCCGTATGTGTTGAATTTGGCCCGACAGGGATTTGTGTTACCCTAATTTATTCGTGTGTGCGTTGGCTGAGCTTTTGCAGAGAAAAGAGCCATACAAAGCAAAGCGGCAATGCATCACTGTGTTGCATTCCTTCACAGTCACAAACGCGCACACGGAGGTGTAAAAACAATCACCTTCGTGCCAGCAAAGCACCCCATGTCTTGATAAGTGCGTTTTTTGCACGGTGTGTGCTTGCTGAGGTGTGCATGGCGATTTTTGATCTGCTGCGTTATAACGCCCGGCCTCACTTTTCTGCGCAAACAGCGGGGTTTAAGGTTTATGCGTGCTGTCCAGCCGTGGTCCAGATCATCTGCTGATCAGTGTTTAGCAAGGTTTATGCGTGCTGTCCAGCCGTGGTCCAGATCATCTGCTGATCAGTGTTTAGCTGTAGAGTGGGATGTGGTTGGCCTGCCCTTATATGACGTGTGTGTGTGTACTTCAGGAGTGTGTGTACTTCAGGAGTTGGTGAAATGAGAGCAGGGGATGCGGACTGGATGGTGCAGATTTTTGGCACCAATGTGATTGCAGGTGTGTGTGTGTGCACTCATTAAATACAGCTGAGGAATAAAAAGCCTTAACACACAGATTCAACTCCAGTTGGTACTGACGTGCTCAGGCATGATTGTTATGGCTTGTGTGTGTGTGCTGTCTTTGTATTCAGTGTAGATGATTATCAACCACAAGCTCTAGTTCAGCCTGATCTGTGGTTAGTGATGGAAGAAACTTCCCCACATTCAAGCTGCACGCCTTTTCTGTGTCACAGTGTCAGGTTTGAATGACTTAATACTAGGGCTGCCACCTCTTAGTCGATTAGTCGACTAATCGGTCGTTTTGGTCTTAGTCGACTAAGATTTCTTTAGTTGATGAGTCATTTTTTATGCTTATTCATGCTTAATTACTCATTTCCAAGAAACTTATGAGCACATTTCTGGTAAGCACAAGATTTAAAGTGGTGCTTTTGCAGGATTAATTGTGGAGAAACTCAGTTTTACAGATGGTTCATTAACTACATTTATGTTGTGCTTTTCTAGTCTTAATCACCTCAAAGAGCACAGCTCTGTCGATTACATCAACTAATCGATTAATCGACAAAACATATAAGTGTTAGTCGACTAAGAATTTCTTTAGTCGAGGACAGCCCTACTTAATACATTTTACTGATATTTCTGTATCGGCATGTGAGAACAAATTACTGGTATTTATAATAATAATAATAATAATAATAATAATAATAATAATAATACATTTTATTTAAAGGCGCCTTTCTCGGCACTCAAGGACACAGTACAGGGATACATAAGACATTAAAAGCAGCAAAAAATAAAGAATACAACCATAAAAACAACATAAAGAGGCAGAGCAATTGACATCAAGTGGAATAGGCAGTTTTAAACAGATGTGTTTTGAGTTGCAATTTGAAATTGGGGAATGAATCAATGTTTCTGAGTTGGGGTGGTAATTAATTCCAGAGACGGGGAGCAGAGCGGCTGAATGCTCTGCTCCCCATGGTGGTGAGATGGGCGGAGGGGACAGACAGGTGTATGGAGGAAGAGGATCTGAGGGAGCGGGAGGGAGTGGGACCCTGGATGAGATCAGACAAATATGGGGGGGCGAGGTTGTGGATGGCCTTGAATGTAAACAGGAGGACTTTGAATTGGATACGGAACTGGACCGGGAGCCAGTGGAGCTGTAGGAGGACAGGAGTGATGTGGTGGATGGAGGGGGTTCGAGTTATGATACGGGCAGCTGAATTCTGGACCAGTTGGTGGAGGGATTTATGAAGGAGGCCGAAGAGGAGAGAGTTACAGTAATCCAGACGGGAAGTGACGAGACTGTGGACAAGGATGGCGGCAGTGTGGGGGGTTTATGTGTTCAACTGGTTAATATGACCTCTAATCAGACTGGTTTTAAGAAAGAAATTGTGACCAGAAGCTGTCAGAAAAGTTTTAAGATGATACTACTATCTTCCTTAGTCCTGGGCCGGTATTTCAAAAATGATCTCACAGGATTATATTGATTGGATTTAATTCAATTCTAATCTGATCTGAAAATTGGATATTTCAAAGCAGATCTAAAGATTTCTGATCCTGAATATTTGGATTCAGATTTGGTAATCCAATCCCGCATTTGATCCAGACAAAATGCTGCATTTGGGTATTTCAAAATTGCTAAGTTAGTAAGTTACATTTATTAATGGGATATAAATGCATACAGATGGAGAGAGAGGAGGAGAAAGAAGCTCAATGTGCCATAGGAATCCCCCCGGCAGTCTAAACCCATAGCAGCAAAACTAAGGGCTGGTCCAAGGAAAACCTGAGCCAGTCCTATAACTATACGCTTAATCAAAGAGGAGAGTTTTAAGCTTACTCTTAAGGCCCAGACACACAGAGCCGACGGCCAAACGTCGGCAGAAAAGGCAGTTGGGCTGATCAGTCTCCCCAAATTGGTCAAAAAAGTGCCTTGGAACACACCAAAGCAATGAGACGTAATATGTCTCCATAACAGCAGGCGGCGCTAATCTGTATTGTCACCCAAAAATGAAAACCGGCAGCTGATTGGACAAACGCGTCACGTGGGTCTGGTTTCTCCGGAAATTCAAAGCCAGACTGTCATGGCGGCTTGTTCAGAATACGATCTCATATTTTACTAAAATAGTTCACCGAAACGTGTTTCTGAAAACATTTTAAGCGAAAAAAAGGCCATGCAGTTGCTGAATCTGTCTTCATTTCAGATCTACAAAGGTCAGTTTAAAAGATTTTCGTCAGATTTTGAGAGGCTTAGTCATGCTCATCCCGCTCGTCATTTCCGGGTTAGCACTCCACCGATCAGCTTGGTCATGGAGTCCGACTGTCCGCCCTCCAACACAATATGTCAGGTCGGCCAAAATGAAGGCCAACAGCTCCTCGGACGGACGACGGCACGGAACACACCGAACAGACTCGAGTCACTGACCTTGCCAGACTGTCCGACGGCCGATTATCAGGTTGGTGTGTCACTGCCTTTAAGGGCCCTATTGGAGAAACCTTATAATAGGGAATTACAATACACAGGTGAGAAAAGGCAGCCTTTGAAGTTTGTTTTATGTGGGTGTTAATGGACATACCCTGATCAAAGATTACTGGTTGGAGGCCAGGGCAACACCATCCAGAGTATGTATATCTTTAAATAATGAGATTCAGAGGTGTTTGGGGCCAAGTACAATAACTTCTGTTTTGTCTCAGTTTAACATCAGAAAATTGTAGGTCATTCAGTTTTGTATGTCCTTTATGCATGCTTGAAGTTTAACTAAATGATTGCATGCAGATATAATTGGGTATCATCTGCATAACAGTTTGTGGCGTGCGTTCTAATATTGCCTAGATGAAGCATATAAGGTGAAAAGAATTGGTCCAAGCACAGAGCCTTGTGGAACACCATGACTAACTTTAGCGTGCATGGAGGATTCATTATTAACATGAACAAACTAAGATCGCTCTTCAATGCATTTAGGGGTGTAGTCCAGGTCTAGACAATCTCCTGAACTCCAAACTGAATGTCAGAATGGGAAAGAAAGGTGATCTAAGCAACTTTGAGCGTGGCATGGTTGTTGGTGCCAGACGGGCTGGTTTGAGTATTTTCCAATCTGCTCAATTACTGGGATTTTCATGCACAACCATTTCTAGGGTTTACAAAGAATGGTCTGAAAAAGGAAAAACTTCCAGTATGCGGCAGTCCTGTGGGCGAAAACGCCTTGTTGATGCTAGAGGTCAGAGGAGAATGGGCCGACTAATTCCAGCTGATAGAAGATCAACTTTGACTCAAATAACCACTCGTTACAACCGAGGTATGCAGCCAAGCATTTGTGAAGCCACAACACACACAACCTTGAGGCGGATGGGCTACACCAGCAGAAGACCCCACCGGGTACCACTCATCGCCACTAAAAATAGGAAAATGGGGCTACAATTTGCACAAGCTCACCAAAATTGGACTTTTCAAGACTGGAAAAATGTTGCCTGGTCTGATGAGTCTCGATTTCTGTTGAGACATTCAGATGGTAGAGTCAGAATTTGGCGTAAACAGAATGAGAACATGGATCTGTCATGCCTTGTTACCACTGGGCAGGCTGGTGGTGGTGGTGTAATGGTGTGGGGGATGTTTTCTTGGCACACTTTAGGCCCCTTAGTACCAATTGGGCATTGTTTAAATGCCACAGCCTACCTGAGCATTGTTTCTGACCACGTCCATCCCTTTATGACCACCATGTACCCATCCTCTGATGGCTACTTCCAGCAGGATAATGCACCATGTCACAAAGCTCAAATCATTTCAAATTGGTTTCTTGAACATGACAATGAGTTCACCGTACTAAAATGGACCCCACAGTCACCAATAGAACATCTTTGGGATGTGGTGGAACAGGAGATTCGTGCCCTGGATGTGCATCCCACAAGTCTCCATCAACTGCAAGATGCTATCCTATCAATATGGGCCAACATTTCTAGAGAATGCTTCCAGCACCTTGTTGAATCAATGCCACGAAGAATTAAGGCAGTTCTGAAGGCGAAAGGGGGTCAAACACGCTATTAGTAGGGTGTTCAAGAAGAGGTTTTTTTTTTTTTTTTTTTTTACAGCTACTTTAAATGACAGTGGTACCCCGTGTAACCTGTGAAATACAAATAAAGACATATTTATATCTAGTAAAGAAGCATTAACCAAGGGTAAACCTTCTTTAAGTAGCCTAGTTGGGATGGGTTTTAAGAGACAGGTAGCTGGTAAAATGGCTTATATAAATAAATTGTGAAGGTCGATAGTAGAAAAGCAGACTAAATATATGTTAGATCTTACCCCCATTTTCCACTGGGCACGTCTGTGCTGTGTTCCGGCTGTGTTCCAGTTTTGCCACGTGTCATACCACACAAGGAGCGTCTCAGAAGCGGAGCGTCTTGCCTGCCCGACTTGCAGATTATATTGTCTCTATAAGTACTTTACAGAACAATCACGTGTTTATTAAGCTAGGATCTAACTTCCACTCCAAGCACTCCAATAATTAAACTCCATGCCTTCTCTTTTCTGGTGTTGTCCTGATAAAAGGGATTTGTGATGTCTATTATGTTTTTCCACCTGCAAGATGAATCTCTCCTGTTTAGCAATTGTTGCTGTAATTTTAAACAGAGAAAGTGTGTCTGTCAGTCAGGTGGAATGGATGGCGAGGTAGTGGTGTTTTTAGCAGTTCCTACCTTAACAGGCCAGCGACGGTCCAATCAGCTTGCCGGACATGCGTTTTTTTACTGGCCCCAGGCCATCGGGCCATTGCTTATGTCGATTCCTGCAATAGAGCTGTGACTCTTGTCAGCCTGGCTACAGTGCTGAAAAGAAAATTTAGGTTGTTCTTGTTCTTTTCCTATTTTCCTTTATTAATGATGAGTAATAGGCTGCTCTGGCATTTCAGAGGGCCTTCTGTCTGAGGGACTGTCTTGCCAGACTAAACAAGATTCTTTCATATTGGTGGAACGCCATTTACTTTCACGTCTTCGAGGTTTGTTTAAATGTGCAGGTTTGGGAGTCATACAATGGAGCTACCTTACTCTGTTTCGCCATCTTCTTTTTTAGAGGAGCAACAGATTTGAGTGTTGGACGCAGTAAACCTGCAGCACTATCTTTAAGATGATCAATTTAGGAGGCACTAAAGTTAACATAGGAGCCCTTTGTTATATTGAGATTAAATAAAATTCTGATGGAATCACTTCCTTATATTTAGCTATGTTGGTCCTAGTTGGGCCGACGGTCGCTCGCTAGTTTGTGTGGTGTGTCCCGCACCGTCGCCAAGCGCCAGCCTTCGTCAGCCTTTTTTCAGCCATTCCGTCGGTCATCGGTCGAACAGCCAACTCATCTGATTGGTTGTTCAGCTTGAAAAAGAGAGTTACACGTTACAAAATAAAGTAACGTTGATAAACTAATATCCTATACTGGATATTTAATATACTGTAAAGACCGTTAACCATAGTCCTCATAAATCGACCGGAGTTTAGAATGCCAACACAAAGAAAGCGGAAGGTGTGGGACATCAGGCCTAAAAAGAGGGACATTGTCGTATAGACTAAGGCTAAGATATTCTTCATGACACAGCCAGGTTTCGATAAGACAAAATAAATATGATTATTATATTTATTAAATTGTAAATCATACTGCTTTAGATGACAGAGATCTGATATCCAAAAGTACACATTGAATTTTCCTATTTTGTTCTAATATTGCAGATGTGGTATTATTTTTATATTAGGTTTTTATGTATAACTCCTCTTATGTTTAACTTTGATTTAATTAATTAAAGTGGTCAGGGGACAGACACCGTTGTTATGGAATATGAGTGGGTAACTGCCCTAATGGAAGTGCAGTAAAGCATGTAGGACTGCAGCTCTGCTTCCTGGTTTCAGCTCTAGGTTGTCATAGTTTAGGGCCGCTAATACACTCGGTCAGATTTCTAGATATGAGAGCGGCTCCATCCAAAGTGGGATGAATGTTGTCTAGGTGTATCGTTGAGTGGGGAATAGCTGTTAGAAACGTGAAGGGTTTGATGGTTAACTTTGGGCTTCAGCTTAGATCTATGCTTCTTTCGGACAGTCACCCACTTCCCGCTGCTCAGGGGGTGGTGGGGGGCCGCTAGCAGAAGCTACACTATGGCCGCTAGCAGAAGCTACACTATGTTGGCCCGCACCAGCTACGTGAGACTGGCTAGCTACAGAAGCATACGATTGATATTCCAGGGTGCGGGTGCGGTTTCTAATTAATCAAGCCACCAAAGCAACAAATAAACTACATTTATTACATAATATTGCCATTATCAGTAAAGGAGGCAGAAGAATAGCTAAATATTTGGCACACAGAGCAAGAGAGAGCAGAAGAGGCTAAACTAATGCTAAACTAAGGAAGCTAACAGAGGTAATGCTATGTAAACTGTGGACAGTCACTGTAAGGAGTAAGCTAAGAGTGCTTGAGTAGAACTAGTGTAGGTTTAAATGTTAAGCAGTAATTAGCTTATATAATGAAGAATATAACAAAGTTGACTGAGTTAGCTAGAGCAGCAAATATCGTTCTAAAAGTGAGCGCAGCATATTCCAACCCTATTTAAAATGAATGGGAGGACAGACGTTTTTGCCGGACCACCTGATCTAGCCTGGACAGGGCCTTCTACATCAAAATCAAAACTCAACCATTAGCAGACTTGATGGGTTCAGGGCTTAAAGTATTCCGGCACCGTGCCGGATCTCCGGCGTGCAGCCGTGAGGAAAAAAATAAAATAATGTAATAATAATAATAATAATATTTGGGAACTTGCATGTGGTGTATTATTTTCGAGTCAATTGATTTCACCTACCAATCATATGAGAGGAATGCAGCTCTAACTAACGCAGGGCTTAAGTACTCGGGCCTCGTGCCCGATTTCTGGTGTATGACTATTTTAGAAAAAGTAAATAAATTAAAAAGTCCACATGGGATTTGTTTTGATGCACTGGATTTAGCCAATCATCGAACTTCCACCTACCAATGAAACGAGTTCTAGCCAATCAGATGCAAAGTAGGGCGGGTCTTTGCCGAAAAGCGAGAGTGCTGTGTGGTCTCCATGGTAACGCAGCTAAAGAAAATGGAGGCAAAGTTTATCAAACTTGGAGCATGTAGATACAGCTTTAGTTGAGAAAGGAGTTAAAAACAAATGTCGCTGGGCATGAATAGAGGACAAGAGGAAAAGGGTGGAGACGGGAAGCTGTTTAGCACATGGTGCCTCAAATTGAGGGAGCCTGGTGCATGCTTCTGCAGCGCATGTAATGCTAGTCACAAAGCTTTGGGCTGTGCACTCTGTCATACGAGTAAGTTACCAGCAACAATGGCTACCGCTGCAACTGCGCCTTCACTGACCGACCGTGTTTGTGATACAAACAATACGTGTGTGCACGTTCATAGCGGAACACGATTTGTCATTAATGATGGCCACTGTGTAAAAGCAATCTGAAGGTCAAAACTGGTCAAACTCAATGAAAAATCGGAATTGGCCTAGAAAATTGTAATCGGTGCATCTCTAATTATTATTATATGTGTTTGAGCTCATTTTAATTGGTATTTAACTTTTACTGTCAGATTTGGTGTAAATTGCATGGCAAATTGGCTCGATAGCACCCCCTATCAGTTTTCAAAGTTAAAGCCCCCTCCTTTCACTTACATGTAGAACTATGAAATTTGGTAAGCATATTGTATTTTCCAGACATACAAAAAAGCCACTTGGACCCCCCCCCCATTTCAGATAATGGACGATTGATGATTTAGAGGTTATACTTTAAAGCAGCCATATTATGCTCATTTTCAGGTTCATAATTGTATTTTAAGGTTGTACCAGAATAGGTTTACATTTTCAAAAAACACCAATTTTGTGCTGTACTGCAGTGCTCTCTCTCACTACTGCAGATCCTCTTTTCAGCTGGTCTCTGTTTTAGCTACAGAGTGAGACCTCTTTTCTTCTTCTTCTTCTGTACTATCTTTGATTGCACTGCACATGCCCAGTAGCTCAGATGTAGATCATGTCAGCTAGCTAGCTCCATAGACAGTAAAAGAAAGGCTGTTTCTACAACTTTGGTCAGTTACAAGGCAGGATTAGCTGGGAGACTTCTAAATGAGGGCGCACATGTAAGTAGTTCTTTTGTAGATTATGGTGAACTTGTGTGTGTTGTAGCAGTGCTTTGCTATTGAGAACGAGGTAGCATGCTAGCGTTAGCCATAATGGTCGAGCTAATGGTTGCGGTTAGTCTGCTCGTTTCGGCTTGTGACGTCACAAGCCGTGCCGATTTTGAACAGCTCACCCAGAGACTGAAGGCAGGACACATTCAGAAACCGTATCTCACTCTAAACAGCATGGGTGTATTTTTTTCAAAGTTTGTAAGTGTGTGGAAGCACCAGAGACACAACATAACACCCCAAATCCCAGAAAAAGTGTTTTTTTCATAATATGGGCACTTTAACAAACTTCTACAGATTTCACGCAATTGACTTCAAAATTGGTCAGTACAATCTAAAGACCTTCGCAAAGCTAAATTGCAAAAAAGGTTTTAATTTTTTATCATACGTGTGTCAATGTTTCCCCTACCATTGTTTTGGGGGGGCGGCCCACCCCCCCTTAAAAAACTGACAAAATTATATAAATATTATTCCACACACACAAAAAAAAACGGATGCCCGAAATTACGCTGTTTTCACACATACAGGCATTTTCGCATCTCGTTCCTCGCCTAAAAAGGTGGCGAATTTTGATGTCCCCCCGCCAAACAGGAACTAGTTTGTAACTAGACTGTACATTGTCCAATCTGCCCCAAACTGCTCAGGCTTTATTAGCTTCCTGGCCTGAAGACATGTACATATCAATATTGAGTTATAATCATAGCACCCCCCCCACTGGCAACAGGAAGTTACAGTTGTAACACTTGTCCTCTACCTAGCGGGTTGATTAAATCCACCTCAAAAGTGTTCAGAAAAGCCTTAAGACCATGATGATACTTCAATTTGAACATTGTGATTTGTGTCAGCACAGCGAATTTCGATGTTACATCCTGAAACAGAAAGTTGTTGTAACTCTAACATTGTTCGATCTGACACCAAAACATTTCATACGTGATGTTAGTCTAGGCCTGAAGGGATCCACATGGGTCTCAGATTATGGTAAACTGGCTCAATAGCACCACCTACGAAATGTCAAAGAAGTAGCCCCTGCAGTGTGTTTCACCTAGACGTGTGAGATTTGGTGTATAAGTCATGTCCAAACTTACAAAAAAATCCTCTTGGAGCCATATCCTTAACCCAACTGGACGTCAGCTATATTAAAGTGCTCATATAATGGTCATTTTCAGGTTCATAATTGTATTTAGAGGTTGTACCTGAATAGGTTTTACATTTTCAAAAAACACCATATTTTTGTTGTACTGGACATTGCTGCAGCTCCTCTTTTCACCCTGTGTATTGAGCTCTCTGTTTTAGCTACTGAATGAGGCATCTTACTTCTGTTCCATCTTTTCTGGAAGTCGCACATGCGTAGTGCCTAGGTAAGGACTACCAGCCAGTCAGAAGCAGAGTATGAGGGCATGCCACGCTAGCAGCTAGGCGAGCATTATAACGTGTGTTACAAAGTGACGCATATTGGTCACGGAAGTAAAGGCTGGACTACAATAGAGCTATTTCGAGCAGTTTGTGAACAGTGTTCTATTTCATCCTTACTGACCGCCAGAGGCAGTGTTTCACACTGAATATATTCCGTATCACGCTTGCGCAGGTCGAATATTTGTATCAACAAAGTCACCTGTGACCTCGGGGTGACCCTAGCCAAGGTATTAAGTTCTGGTGTCATCCCCGAGCTCATTCCTTTTTCATCTTCTCGCTAAGCAGGTCGTCTACCATCTGTGGTAGCATTAGCTTTAGTTGAAATTGTTGCAATGCTCGCCGCTTGTAGCCTTGCGATTACGGTCGGAGTTGCAGATTTTTTCGCCCTCCAAAGGCTGTCCCTCTTCAGGGAAGGGGACGGTGTGTTTGCTATTCGGCTTCGGAGAAGCCCCGGACTGACGGACGCTCCGGACCCATTCATAGCTTCTACACTCGGTAGGATTTGTTTCCTGGTGTTAACATTAAGGGTGTCAAGGGTGGATCGAAATTAAGTCACAAGCTTGCATATCGAATTAAAAAATGGAATCGTCGATACTGCCACGCCCCCATGTCACGTCCGGTCGGCTTGTCGAGCAGAAAAAAAACACACGTGGTGAAGTGCTGCGAGTCAACCTCCTGTAATTTAGCTAGAGCTAGTCAAAAGATAGCATGGCAACTGCAGATGCTGGAGACCCATCGACAGAACTTGAGCCCCCTCCTCTTTCACTAAAGTGTGTTAAAGTGTAGAAGTATTTTGGATTTCCAGTGAGTTATGTTGACAACGTTCGCGTTCATAGCGTCACCTACTGACAACAGGAAGTAAGCCCTTACGAAAATCATTCATTTTACCTGAAATTTACATGATGTGGTTTAAACATGATATACAGCAACACAACGTATAAATAGTATGTGTTCTCTAGCACCACATAGTGGACACAGAAGGTGCTGCACAATTTGAAATATGTAATTTCCAACGCTATGCACTAATTAATTTTAAATCTTGCGTGCAGTATCCGACAGTCACCTCCGGATACTAGGCTTTTTTGTTTTTGTAGAACGGCGTGGGCGTGGCATGGTGGACATTTTCTGTGTTTAGCATAACACAGGAAACTGTTGTAACTTCACTTTACATTGTCCAATCTGCCTGAAACTTTACAAGCTGGATAAGAGTCCAGACCTGGAGACATCTACATGCCCATATTGAGTCAGGTTCTTAGTGCCACTCGCTGGCGACACCTTATGTAACAAACATCATCCAATTTACATGACATTTTTATAGTGAGGTCTACACATGATATACAGCAACATGACATATAGTGTGTGTTATCTAGTGCCACATAGTGGACAGAGGAAGTGTTACAGGCAACTGGCATCCCGCCAACACCCCCGACGTGCTGAGAGGGTCGAGTGCCCGTTCATCGCAGCTTGCAACTTTAATTTAGATTTTTTTTTCTGATCAATAGCCGACCCCATGGAGCCACTTTACTAGAAGCCCTTGCGTGGCCGACACAAGTCCACAGCATGTCTGCGGAGCATATGTCCGAGCTCGTCTCCACCGCATCCACCTGCAAGGTTGTCAGCTGTGTGTCTCCCTGGCATAGTCTGTGTGTAGGACGGCCAATTTAATCCACCAGTCATCATCAATATAGTGGCATGTGTCACATACATCCCTGTTTTTTAAAGATTTACATCTTCAATAAGTAATATTATGATGCATTACCACAAGGAAAATAACATCACCTATTTTTTAGCTCTGTGTGATCCCTTGTCTGTACTAAGGTTCTCTTTTACAAACTGCTTTTTGCCTTTTAGCCAGCTTTTTCTCTTGTTCATACATCTGAAGGCCATTTTAAGCTCATTCAGATGCCTGGTGTGCACTAAACATTCTGTTGGGGCTAACGTTCGGCGATAGTCAATGGAAGACATCACCATAGCCCATAAAATACCTTTAATCATTCATCCAAGAGCAATAATTGACTGCCGTTAGAAGTGACACTCGTGTCTCTGTGTGGATCCATTATTTATTATTTATGTCTGTTAACTGCAATATGTAGCATTGTGTGTTTGCATGTGTGGGTGGATGTTATTGTGTGATGGCATGCGTTTGTAGTTGTCTAAAAATAACTGCAGTTTAATCCAATTTAAAACAGAGGGGAAGCACGATTTCCCTCCCAAACATGCTCCACTTTTTTTTAATTTTGAGATGAGGACAGTATGTAAGGCGAACAGAAATCAACTTCGAGAGCAGATTTTACCTGCGAGAGCGTGTATGCTCTCCAGCGATCGCAAAGCAAACGATTGTGGGTGCGTTGTGGCTGCTCTGTGCGCTTGCTGCTTAGTTTTATGCATGCAGGTACCATTCTTTCTAGGGCTGCAACTAACAATTATTTTAATAATCGATTAATCCGTAGATTATTTTTTCGATTAATCGATGAATCGAATAAAAAAACAAAACAAAAAAGCATTCATTTACATCAACTAAATACATACTTGCATACATACTTGTTGTTTTAGTTAATAGTTGTGTAAAGGTAAGTAACCCAAAGAGCAGATGCAGACCACACACACGCACACACACTTGAAGCTTATTCATTAAATTATTACCATCATTGTAGTAAGTGCAAATTAAGTTAATTTGTACACCACATTTAAACACAGTTTAAGATGACCAAGTGCTATAAAAGAACTTTAAAATGAAATTAAAAAGTACAACACACACAAATATATTTATCAACAATAACTGATATGGGACAAAGCACAGAATATATACATGACAATAGATTGAAAAATGAATGGACCAAAAAAGGCGAGTGAATAAAAACGTGTCTTTAGTCCTGCTTTACTACTGTTATTAACGAGCTAACGCTAGCTTGTCATGCTTGTCAAGCTGGATAACGAGTAAATACCACACCAGCACCAGAAGAGGGACGTTACGTTCCGCACTTCAAAACGTAGGATTCTGAAGTGACTTTACCCTGCTATTGAACTCCCTTCCTCCTCATCAAGGACTCCAACATGTTTACGTTTTAGGTGCTGAATCATCACCGTGGTGCGCCTGTGCCATGCCGTGTCGCTTTTGCTTATCTTGCAATTAACACGTTTTCGATTTATTTAGTGTGAAATGCCCACACCTTGGATGACTTAGGTCATACTGAATTTTCTGCCTCCGCCATGTGTTTCAGAACAACGATATGGGTCTCTCCGGTCTCTCTCTGTATTTCCTCTACCCCCGCTCTGCTCTTTTTCTTTTCTTTCGCTCCGCATGGCACTCAACTCAATTGCTTTTAACTCCGCAACTGAGTGGCGTGTCGCCCGACACAACGAATCGATAATGAAATTCGTTGCCAACTTTTTTAATAATCGAATTTTATCGATTTTATCGATTTGTTGTTGCAGCCCTAATTCTTTCCCTCTCCCTATTAGTGGTGTAACGGACTATAGTTGATCCGTGGTCAGCATGGATCAACACACACAATTTCAGTGGCAGTTGGTAGTTGAGGTACCCAAGAATAGGGGGCTTAAAGCCGGGCTTGGGTACCAAACCCGGTGCTAATATGGCACCGGTGCCTAAAAGACGGAATAGCAATGTAGATTTCGGTGCCTCATTTTGGTTCCTCATAAATGCCTTCACTGCTCTCTGATGCTCTGAAACAGAAGTTAGAGGCAACAGAATCATCGCTGTATGTCATGCTAGTTAACACTAACGTTACACTTGCCAGCAGGTAACGTTAGCCTACCATTAGCTAGTAACTGGATTAAACACGGTTAAAATGCTGACAGCTGAACGGTGTAAAAGTGTGACTGTATTTCACTGTAGAGGATTCCAACACCCGGACGTACAACAGTCTGCCGCTAAAGACACAAACTAGCACTTAGGCACTGCTGTTAGACGGGACTAAATGGTGCGTTTACTCGAAACTGGTAAACCTTGTGATGCTTTCAAAATGATTGTAAAATACCCTTTTCTCATCTATTTTTTTTGTTTAACAGCAATTTACTGGTGAAATAAGTTATTATTGTTATAATTTATTGTTATTACATTTTTAATAAATAATTTAAATTATCCCCTTTTTTGTGCTAATCCGAAAATTGATCCGATCCGTGACTCAAGACCGCAAACCGAACTGAGAGTTTTGTGATCCGTTGCACCCCTACTCCCTATGTTTGTTTCACGCTCGCAGCTGCGTGTACAACTCTTGATTGTTGTTGAACTAGTGAGCATCTTTTATCGCACTCGCGAGATATGACATAATCCTGACGCCATATTAGCTCCAGGCCGTCGGCTGTAGTCTCTCAAGTCTGGTATGGCTGCGGCCTGGAGCATTCCTGGGCGTGTCTAACGGTAAATTTAGCTTGTCAAAAATATGGAATCGCAAATAATTTTCTAGATGGAGTCACGGTTAAGTTAGTGAGCACGTTTGTTGCAATCAATTGAAAACCATTAAACTCTTAAATTAACAATTTAAGCCATACATATAGTTTGCAGATTTCTGGATGTTATTGTTGTATGTATTGTATGTAGCCTATATTGTGTATTTGATGAAACCTGAATTGACTTGCTTCATTTGCAAATTCACAACATTACAAAAAAAAGTACAAACAACATAAAAACGTATACAGGGGAAAAACATATAGCTCAACAATGAAGCCACCCTCAATTAACACTATAATACACATTTACAACAGAAGAGTACAATGAAACAGTTTTCATCCGTTTCATTGTACTCTGCCTTTAGCATTGGAAGGGGATCTGATATCTAAATAATGGCCAAGCTCATTTTTTAATGCAACAAAGAAAGGTAAACCTAAACCTGCATTTATGGATATAAAATTTGGCAAGAAAAAAAATAAGATTTTAAATAAAATATTGGTTAACCTCCTTTCTGAAATCATAAAAATATTAAATAAATATATGCCCAAATATGTATAATTAGATGAGAGCCTAAAAGTAAATGTATTGGTTTATATATTGTCTTTCATTTCCGTTAAGCAGCATTAGTGATCACTTTAAAGCATTTACTTTATAGCCGGAGATACTACCAAACAGGGCGATTAGATCTAACTGCTGCTGGTATGGATAATATTGAGGGCTCAGACACCACTTTATTTGTCAGTCCCTCAACTATAGGGTTGAGATGTAATAGTTTTATCCAGTTAAGGAAATTATTTCCAATACCAAATTGAGCTATAACATCAAAGATATAAGTCATCTCAACCATATCGAAGGCCTTCTCGGCATCAAGTAAGAGTAGAGCCATGTCTTTTTCTTCTTAATGGCAGTACAGTATATTGAGAACGCGCCTTACAATATGAAATTTTGTGGAGCAATTTGCTCTCAAAATAAAAAAAGCAACAAATAGGATTTCTAGTCCCTCCCGGTTTATTAGTCAGCCAGCCAACTTGAGCTAACGTTAGCTTTGTAGGGATCGTGGGATTTACCAAACTGAATATTTACTGCACATATAAACACAAAACTGCTTTGTTTGCTCAATCGTGTTGTAACTAACACATCTGCTGAAAAACATAATTTTTCTATCGACCGATTTAGCTCCTGTAAGTTTGCAAAATTCACATGTAGCAGCTATTAGGCTATTTCCATAGCAAGGTCAGGGACGGTACCAGACAGGAGGGCATGAGATGGGAGGCTCATGCCCTCTCGCCTGATGCAGTGCGTATTTGATTCTGCATGGTTATTAGAAGCATTTGTCCGAGTGGTTCGTAGCAGCACACCTATGATGAGCTAAGTGACTGAGCTACTGTTTGCACAGACTCTGAGCTTAGAGGAGTTTTAAGTAGCTCTTCACCATGGGACCCCTCTCATCATTATCTGGAGTGTGAGTGTGGTAGAGAGGCAGGAGGGAGAAAACCAAGGGCAATGTGGGAAAAAAACACAGCATATGGATTATTGTTTGGCTGCTTTTTAGACAAAGGTTAACTGCAGGTGCGCTTGTGTGTGACCAACTCACATGTGTTTCTTTAACAAGCTTGGAGGGTTGCTGTTGTGTAACAACACGCCTAAGGCTAGAATTATAAAGCAGAAAACATAAAGCAGAAAGCTCAGCGTCTGTAAAGGAATGACGTTTTTTTTCCACTGACCCTCAACAGCCACTGTATTCAGTGGTCGCCCACTTTGCACACCTACTATTCACCTGTAGGTAAGCCTGATCTCACACACCTGTACTGAAGAAATGGCAATCTGTGACTGGTCTTACATATCTAACAAGATCTTCATTTTTAAGTCTTTTCTCCACCTCCAGCTCTTGTCTTATTTCCACCTTCATATCAGCAACAAATTGGCTCTAATATTTTATTTTAGCCGGCACTGAATAGACATTTAATTATATTTAAATTGATGAAAAAAGTGTCACAGACACATTGATTGACACATACTAAATAAGAAGCCACATTTATTTCCAGGATTGCAGGGAGCTAGGCTATTGGTTACCTACTTACCTACCTACAAACTCCTCGTATATATCTGTGAAAATTAAACCTGGAGGATTGAGTGGTCACCGTGTCCTCTGTCGTCATCCAAAGTGTTTTTTCAAGTTTGAGGCAGTCACTGATAAAAAAACTCCCAGATAACTTGACATTAACCATCTGACATATAAAGTGGAAGGCACTAGAAACTAATTCTTGAGATTCCACTGTTCTCCATCTCCCTTGAAGGACTTTTCAAATATTTGATGTCCTCTGAACAAAAAAACATAATTGCCTTGCTGGTAAGACATGTTGCTTCAGTTAGCTTTATGTAAACGGGCAGCTGGCACATTACCATCACATTTATAATAGCGCCTATCTGACTAATACCTAATGACCAGGGAAATCAGCTCTATGCTTTAAAGTAACATGTTTTTTGCTACCATTTAATGTTAGTACGGTTTTAAAAGTGGGTGTTTAAAGATGCCATGAAATGCAAATTGGAGCTCAGATCATGACACTGCAGGGATTAAATAGGAAACGTCAGGAGGACATATGGAGAGAGGCTTTTTAAGAGAACGTTGAGAACGTTTAAGGTAGTATAGCAACAAATAAGCAGTGAAATATCACATATTTAACAGCTTCTATAAGTATACTTATACAATTCATGTTGACGACACAATAAGAGTGTAATGCTGCTGTGCTGGCAAAGTATGGAAGCAAAGGTAGGGCAAGAATCTTTAACTTTTAATGCATAATTGTGAATTTTAATCACTTCTTACTACTAGTACTAAATAAGTTAAAATTTAAATACCACTAAAAATATACTATTTACATTGAAAACCATATCTAAGTTTATATGATGTGAATTTACTATTTTTTTCATAAACTTCTGGTTCACACATTTGGATTCAAAGTGCTGGGTTTCTAGTCATTATTAGGACTTATTGGTTGGTCTATCTGTCTGACTGACAGAACGTAACCTGACTCAACTGCTAATCTTTGGTTGGATGTTCAGTTTTTATATCCGAGAAATGACTAATCGAATTTGGGGAACTTGAGTTTAGGGCTGGGACGGTTACCGCATTACCGCAGTACCGCGGTCACATGACGCCTACCGCGGGTCTGAGCTTGTCCCCGTCATCACCGTAAAAAAACATTGGCCTGCACATATGTGGTTAACATTGAAAACTACAAATCCCACATCCCATGCAACTTCGACAACGTCATCACAAATTCTGTGTTTACATCCATGGTTTCGATTGAGAGACCCCTGAAAAGAAAACTGTAGGCTACACAATGTATAAAATATTTGGGAAGAGTTGGGGGTTGATAGAGGCTGTGAGTGGCGAGCAGAAGTCATGAGGAGATATGTGTGATTTGAGAATGACGCAGCAGCCATCTCTTTTTCTCCCTCTGCCTCTTTTCCATCTTCTTTTTATCCTCAAATACACTTCTGTGATGCAGGGAGAATGGTGATTCTGTGATTTTGTGCCACAGCAGGTTATTGTCTACGATTATAAGATGGAGGGAAGAAACACACATGACAGGATTAATGTCATAGTGTGGCATTTTGGGGAAGTAGCTGTAATTCATCAGCGAATGAAATTCATTTCAGTGTTACCAAAAAGGATTTTCCAAATTCTTTTGGTTTTTTACGAAGCCACAATCGTTTGGCATTAGTGAACTGTTCTTATGCTGGTTTTGAAAGGCACGTCTAAATATTTACCTTCCTGTTTTACGTTAAACTTACTATCTAGTAGGGCTGGGACAATATGCATTTGTCCCTGGATATGTTTCAGCAGTAATGTGACCCGAAATTGGGGAGAAATAACAACATTGGCAGTCAAGATTACAGCTTTTGCTGACTTTGCATGCAGCTACGTGTGACAATGTAAACACGGCAGCAGTCTTAATAAAAATAACGCTTCAGTAGCCTGCCTGGAGCAGATGACCAATCATAGAAACCCAGCTCGAAACGTATCTCTCTCTCTCTCTCTCTCTCTCTCTCTCCCCCGTGAGTGTGTGTCAAGGCCCAGACACACAGACCAGATGGCCGACCCTTGGCAGAAAAGGCAGTTGGACTGATCAGTCTACCCGAGTTGGTCAAAAAAGTGCCTCGAAACACACCAAAGCGACGAGACGTAATACGTCTTCATAACAGCAGGCGGCGCTAATCTGTATTGTCGCCCAAAAATTCAAAGTCTGATTGGACAAACGCGTCACGTGGGTCTGGTTTCTCCGGAAACTCAAAGACAGACTGTCATGGCGGCTTGTTCAGAATACGATCTCATATTGTACTAAAATAGTTCACCGAAACATGTTTCTGAAAACATTTTAAGCGAGAAATAGGCCATGCAGTTGCTGAATCTGTCTTCATTTCAGATCGACAAAGGTCAGTTTAAAAGATTTTCGTCAGATTTTTGAGAGACTCTAGTCACACTAATTCCGCTCCCCGTTTGCGGGTTAGCACTCTACCAATCAGATGGGTCATTTGAGTCCAACTGCCGGCAGTGCCCGCCCCGCCGATTATACATGTCAAATCGGTCAAAATGAAGGACGACGGCCCCTCGGATGGATGACGGCACGGAACACATCGAACAGACTCGAGTCACTGACCTCACCAGACTGTCCGACGGTCGATTATCGGCTCGGTGTGTAGAAGGCTTCACTCTGTATGTATCTCTGTATGGGCCTGATCGCCTTCTAGCTCTGGACACAGCTGAGAAGTCAAGACAGCCAAAATCACCATAAACCTGTGTGTTTTATATTGAAATTGGTTTTATTTTGTAAAGTATCCGGCTACGCTGTGGCCTTCTGTATGTGATTACCTACCTGGCTTGACACATTCGCTCACAGCTCGCAGAAGAAATAGAGGAGACACAGAAACGATTGCTGTAGCGCACGTAGTGTGAACTGACTAATTGGATAACATGGGCGCCGAAATGAAAGTGTTTTTTTGGCATAAGAGCAGCATTGCCAACTTGGTGACTTTCTCGTGAGATTTAGCGTCTTTACAGCATTTTTTCTGCCACACACCATCAATTTTTCATTACTTACATGCCACTTTGCAACACAGTAATTGACTATATACTAATTAACTGTAGAGACCTAATTTATTAATATGATAATTCAACATCAATCCAGCTTATTACAATGGGCTATGTTGACCATAGACTGTATAAAATTGACATGGCTCATGCTAATGCTTGGTGGATATTAAACCATTGCTAAACAGTACTATAACGTTAAGAATACAATGAAGTTCAACACGCTCAAAGTTATTTTTAGTATAATTGTTGACCACAGTTAGCAGTGCTAGGCTAACCCACAAATAAATTTACCATGTAACGTTAGCTTTATGTCGTTAAAATCCATGCGATACCCAACCCTACTTATTGACAGGGAAATGGACAGGAAGTGATGTCAGGAGAAAGGCAGCTTGTTCAGCCATTGAGATAACATTCTCATTCCCTAACCTGATACTAGCAGGAAGGCCTTGTATGTAGTGTGTGTGTATTGCAGGCAGAGTAGCCGGTTATTCAGGCAGCCCTGGATGTGTAAATGAGTGTCATTTGGCGATGGCACAACTAACTTTTTGGATAAAAGCTAATGGACTTTTCTGGGAAAAAATCTAGTTTTTTATTTGTCTTAGTTGCAGTGTTTATTTTTGTTTCCCCTGATTGCAAAAGCCTAAAGTCTTGTTTATTATTGTTCTCCGTGTCATTTCAATGCATTTTTGTGAAATTCAATTTCAAGTTTTTTTTGTCTTTATAGTCATATAACAATGTATACATTCATGTGACATCCCTGCAGCATATATATCTTGACAGAAATTCTGATGTTTCGGACATATTGAACAAATTGTTCGTAACACTTTATAGATATTGTTTTCTTTCATTTTGGTGTGTTGCAACAAACATTGTGTTTTTATATTTTATTTATTTGAAATTTTTGTTCTAAATAAATAAAGATTCTGAAAAAATATGTCTGTACCTTGATTGTGCATAACAGGTTTGAGGTTATACAAACATTATAACACAAGGAAACCAGGCTAAACAAAGATTGAAAAAAAAAAAGGCTTAGATCGCAGAGGGTTAACATGGAAAAGCATTATACGTGCTTAACATCAGCATATTAGCATTGTCATTGCAAGCATGTTGGAAGGCTTGCGTTAGCATGTAGCTTAGCATAATATTTTCATGACCATTTAGGGGAGCCTTAGCCTTAGGCTGATGATCTGTTTGATCAACTCGGCATCTGACCATTCTGTCTCTTTTTGTTCCTTTCCAGCCACCAAACCCAGACAACATGCTGGGACCATCCCAAGATGGCCGAGCTCTACCAGTCTCTGGGTAAGATGCTAATTCTCTGTGTCCGACCCATGTCTTCTCATTGCTGTTTTTGCGCTGAAGGGAAATTTGGTTGTTACAGTAACAATCAAATTTCCCCTCTGGGGATCAATAAAGGTTTATCTTATGTTATCATAAAGTCATAAATTGCTGTGATACAAGATGAGGGATCACTTCCTGATCCATTACACCGTTGAATGACGAGATGAAATAAATAAATTATAAGGCTGTGAGCTTAGGTTGAGTCCACCATCTCTTTCCTCTTCATCTCTAACTCTGTTTCGTCTTTGTTCTTGTTTCTCGTTCTTTAGCCGACCTGAACAATGTACGATTCTCGGCCTACCGAACAGCCATGAAGCTCAGGCGCCTGCAGAAAGCTCTCTGCTGTAAGTACTCTTGTCTAAATATAGTTTACATGTATATACTGTACCTCTCCTGAATGTGTGTCACATAGGGTTTTTGTCTCTTGCTTCAAGTACGCTCTTCTCTCATGAGTGTTTTTCTTATTGTGTTCCTGCACTGATACACTCCTCCTTTGTTCTTTTTTTTCCTTCAACTCCGTCTCTTTTTTTAAAATTCACTTTATTTGCCACTGCATTCTTCTTCTCCATTGTCTCTTCTTCACTTTCTGCTTTGGGTATTCTTTTTTCCCCCTCTTTTTCTTCTCTCTACTCCTAGCATTGTTGCCTCTCTGCTGTGACAGTCTGTGTGTTGTTGTCCATATGTGTGTTTACTCAACCTTCTCGCCCCTTGCCAGTGGAGTGTGAGCCGCCTACGAGCTGTTATGTGTGTGATATGTTAGGGTGTATATAGCTGGCTGCAGCTTCGTAGCACAGAAGCACTATTTATGTTAAGGGGGGTTTCTAAAAATAAAAATGAACAGATTTGTGATTAACACTGTCGAAGGAAGCGCGCCTGTGAATTTTTCTTTTTGTTTCCTTAACCCTTTGCTCACATTATTCCGAGCAGTAGACTTGGTGGGCATTTCTTTCTATCACTCCATTTCTTATTTAATAATGGTATATAAATATCAATATCTACTTTTTTGGAATTCTCTTTTCTTTTGGATGCAAGACAATGTATAAATATTTCAATCACTAAAGCAAGACATAGAATCCTTGAATATCCATATTTTTTAAAACAGTATATGCATTAGTATAAGAAAAGAAAAAAAATACACTTTAATGTAAAAGGAGAGAGAGGATGAAAAAATTATAGTACTGATACAGTTATAAAAAATAAAGTGCATAATGTATAAACAAAACTTTTCAACACTAGCACAGCAAGACACTTTAGGGGTACTATAACCATCAAACCCCATGTCCTAGACCTAGAGAGTCTATATCCTTTTGTTTGTGCTGATGGGCCATTAACGCGTGATCAGTTTCCATCTCTATAGCAGTAAGATACACACACATTTGCAGCCCCCACAAACATACACAGCCATGTAGCTTATCTAACAGCTTGAACCCACACAAAACTGATGTACTCTTAGCAGTGTAAACTGTGCTATTTTGCCATGTATTTTAGAAAATATATTATAATGCTGCTACCCAATGAACAGTCTGGTCTTTTGCGCTGTGTGTCGTTCAGTTCAGTAGACACAAAGTCTCTGAGATTATCGTGAGCAACGCTCACAAAAAAATCATTTACATGAAAAAACACCCACAGGTTGAGAATTTACTTGTGGTGGTGGGTGGCGCAGGATGTGCGTGATGGCTGGGTTCAGTAATAACCTAGTCAAATGAAGGTTTATAAACTATTTATTCAAAACAATGACTGCATAACATTAACAGATAATTTAGAAAGAAATAACCATTTACATATTAAACAAATCAGACTTAAAGATGATACAGATACAGCTGTGTGGCCGCAGCGTTTATACGGTTTATTAGTACAGTTAATCCCACGACAAGACCACTAGCAGCAAACTACTAACGATAGCCTCTGAGCCTGAAGTGAAGTGTTGATGCTGTCATGCACGCGGCACGAGACTTCAAGAGGGGGAGGGGCTGGAGGCCACTGGTCTGTGTGCGCTGTAAAAAAAAATTACATCATTGATTGGAAGAAAATAATGTAATTCTGATTTTATTTACCAGGGCGGGTCTCAATTTACCTGGGCGGGGTGCCCAAATAGAACCTATGTATGAGAAACACTGAAACTACGGTGGCCCTGTAGGTCAAAACACGAAAGCATTTTAGAAAACACTTTAACATTTCACAAAACACTACAACATTTCAGAAAACAAAACATTTCACAAAACACAACATTTCACAGAAAATAACATTCGTTTTGTCTTGTAAAATGTTTTGTGAAATGTTGAAGTGTTTTGTGAAATGAGAAATTTAGAGGAAGCTGCATGCATTATTATTATCATTGACTTTAGCCTAGATTGATAGTATTATATGAATACAATGGTGTCATGTGAGTCAACCAGTGTGTTTAACTACCTAATTTCCCCCTCCAAAATCACATCAGAAGAGTAGTCACAGTGCTTCCGAAGCCATTTGCCCCTCTGGGGACAAATAAAGTTCTACTTTACTTGACTTGACTTACCTGCTTTGGTGTTTGTAAAGCATTAAAGTTCAACAAAGAATGGTTCACATAAGAAAATGTAGATCTCCCCTACAAAATCACCCCAGTAGTCGAGAATGATTTATTATTTCCAAGTAGAGCTATTTATCACATCTTGTAAAAATTACAGTCTTTTTTCATATCACAATATATATCGCAGGAATAAAAATATCGCAATGTTAGTTTTTTCCAATATTGTGCAGTCCTAAACTGAAAGTGTTTAATAAACAAGAACAACAGCAAAACCCATCTATTTGGTTTTAGCGGAGAAAAGGCTGTTACCTAGGTGGTCTTGATCTTTAATGATTCTCATATCCCCTTTTTTTTTGCAGTACGTGGTGTGAATATCCTTTAGGCAGGGTAGGGCAACGTCTATTGTGTGTTTTCAGATGATCAAACCACTCTCTGCCGTACCAGACAGTGATGTTCCCTGTCAGGACGCTCTCGATGATGTAGGAGTAGAAATTGCTCAGTATTTGAGGGGATACCTGGAATTTCTGTGGCCAGGGTGCCAGGCCACGAGTGGCATGGCAATCCAAGGGAACAAGACAGAGACAGGTTATGATAATATAATTTATTTTATCACAGGAAAAGTAACTATTTAAAAACCAAACCTATTAAAAATGATAAAATCCCCTTAAAACTGTGTTTCAATGTTAAAAAGTCTGGCAATAACACACAACTTAAGAGGACAATGTCTAAAAAATTAAATAAAACCAGTCCCACCAGTCTTCTTTTAAAGGCTCCACTGCTTCCTCTTCGGCAACTACACGAGAGGAAAGACACTAGCGGCAGACTGTACAAGAACCCCACTGACCATGTGATAGGCGCTTTGTATCAGTGAAACACTTGACTTCGGAAGTCAAGTAGGCGTACGACTTCCTGTCATGGCAAGCTTGACTGGTGTCCAGCGGCCCTCAGCCACAGTCGCCACAGTGCAACACTTAAGGACGGCTACACGCTGGCTGCGTCGCGTGAGCGTGTCAGCTGCGTGGCGTGTCCGTTTATATTTCGGCTCCCATGTTAACAGGTTAGAGCTTACACACTGCCTGCGTGAAAACGCGTGCATGCTAGAAATAGAACCAACGGCTATTTTTCACGCGATACGCAAGTGTGTTGGAAGCGTTTCCAGGCAAAATATAGAATAGAAAAGATGTTTATGTCATTTTGACAAGAATACATATTAATAAATGGCATGTTGATGGTTGAAAGTCTCTAGGTTTTGATATAAATGCAGATATAAATGTAATTTAAAAAAAGAAAATCGATTTTCTAATATTGCACCTGTCAATACAGAACAAAATATTCTGGAGCCTATTTTGCCGTCAATACTGCCGACGTTGTCTTTGCTGTAATCAAATCAGTATATATTTATGTTTTACATGGTATTTCATTTTATCAATGGGAAACATACATGTGTACAGACAAGGCTAGTTTCTGGTGTGTAAAGACATGGAAAAATCCACGCAGCCGCCATGCAGCTGACACGCAACAGAAACGCCATGCTCACGCCACGCAGGCAGTGTGTAGCCAGCCTAACTCTTCAGCTGCTCCGTAACCCCCATGCGTCCGACACTTCCAGTCATGGCACGCTTACCTGGGGTCCAGCGGCTCTCTCCAGCCATCGCCACCTTCCCAGTGGCCGGTGTTATGTCCCTACTGGTTTCCAACCCAACTGGTTTCCGTATGTTATGTTCACCTAACAGCTGCCGTTGTGGCCTGCCTCTGTCACTAGATTCGTCACACAATCACAAACATATTATTGGCGATTTTCAAATTGTTTCCCAGATCTACTGCCGTGAAAATGTTTGTCTAAGTAAGCACCACATCACAGCCACCTACAAAAAAAAGATCTAAAAAGAATGTTATCATTCAAGTTCGGGTCGAGCTGGTTTTGATCTTGTGGCAAAAATATAAAAGATAACACACAAATCTGCAGCTCTACGCAGTGAGCTATCGAAGCTCTACATTATGTCGCTTCCAGTCACGTATTTATCAACTACGTCAGCAACCAGGTAACATTTTGTTTTGATCTGATCTAAAACAACTGGTTACCTGGCTTAGTTTAGGAAATACCCGATGATAGTTATCACATTTCTTTCCTTGCATCTATGGCCATATTGACTACTACTACTTCATCACAGCCACCTACTAAGCTACACATTGTGACTGATAAATATTTTTTAACAGTAACGATAACTCGTAGTCAAATATTGTCAAAATACACAATTGCTACCACAGAGTCACAGAAAAGTGTTAATACACGACGCAGTTTGAATGCATGGTCTTAATGATTTACAGTCATTGTCTCATGTCTCATGGTATGGCATATAGTAATATATCCCTCTGAATTTGCAAAACAAAGGCTTGTAATACAGTGTTACTTGAGTTTCGCTCCCAATTAACCAAGCATTGTGTCCTTAATCGAATCATTCCATCCAAACTGATGTAAAAATCAAACTCCCACACAGCAAAGTAGCTATTGATATTCTTTAATGAGCTTATTCATCTTTAGTGATATGAGTTTCTCTCTGGGTTTAACCAAGTGCGCCCCTTGTGGACAAAATAACACACCAGCACATTACAACATGAGAAACATCACATGCATGCCTTAAACATTACAAGCCACTTCCAAAAACGCATTCAAAACGAATCAGTACAATTGCAAGAAAGGCGAAAAGAAAGTTGATCTGTACAGGCCTTAATCGCCTCACAGTGATTGCTAACATCAAAGCAACATTTTTTGGGGGTTGATCTGAAACAATAATAGGCCTATATAATTTCCGTGCGTCTATTGTAATATTGTACGCTACATCACAACCCCTCCACAACACAGTATGCAAAATAAATAGCCTACTTTTTAAACAGTGACGACAGACAAAACTATTAAAATTCACTTCATTGCTTACACGAGACACAGGAAATGCTAAAACAACGTGTTACCTTCGATGCGATCGTTACTGTTAAAACATATTTATCAGTTACATTATGTGCAGCTTAGTAGGTGGCTGTGATGAAGTAGTAGTAGTCAATATGGCCGTATATCACTGCGTAGAGCTGCGGATTTGTGGGTTATCTTTTATATTTTTGCCACAAGATCAAAACCAGCTCGACCTGAACTTGAATGATGATATTGTTTTTAGATCTTTTTTTTTGTAGGTGGCTGTGATGTGGTGCTTACTTAGACAAACATTTTTGCGGCAGTAGATCTGGGAAACGATTTGAAAATCGGCAATAATATGTTTGTGATTGTGTGACGAATCTAATGACAGAGGCAGGCCACAATGGCAGCTGTTAGGTGAACACAACATACGGACATCAGATGGTTTGGAAACCAGTAGGGACATAACACCAGCTATGGCAGCACTATCCGATCAGCGGGTTTGCTTTGTCTTGCTAGTCCCGGTTATCCGTCAGTGTATTCCTCATTCTAGCCATCTCCTTTTCCTTCTCTTTCTCCTCACTATTGTGTTTCTCGTCTGCTCACTTCTGATCAACACGCTCAACTCTGCTCACCTGTCTTTCTCCCGTGTATTTCCTTGTTTCTGTCTCCGTGCCCCACCCACAACTCCATTTCCTTTTCCATGATTGGTCCCCCAGACCCTTGCCCCAACCAGTTCATTGGTGGCGTAACGTGTCAGTCTATGTCCTCAATCAGGGTAATTCCATTCAGGTGCACTAACGCAGAAACTCAAAAACGATTATACAAACCAAAACAATTCCAAAAGCAATTATAGCTGCTCCGCAGCGATGGTCGGGGAAGAGCATTTTAAACTCGCAGGGAAGGTGTCCAAAGCACAATGGCTGATTTTTTTTATAAGATGTGACATTGTGACCGTTGAGCTTTCAACTCGCAATCTTTAGGTCCAAAGGAAAATACTGATCTCAGTGAGCTATTGTCTAGGTGATAACTCCTCTAGCTATTTGGGCTATATTTTATTGAGTCAGCCTGGGTTGACTAAATAACATGATTTTCCTAAACTGCAACTGGACTGATTGTTAATCAGAATCAGGTGTATTAATGCAGACACACATTTAAAATATGCTGGGCAGTTGTCCACAGCACAATGCCTGATTAGATACATGTATGATCAGCTCGAACTCAGAACCATTGAGGCTGTAGGCAGGTTCTGATCTCATGGAGCTATTATCTGGGTGATGTGGCATCGCAACGCCTAGTTGACAAGGAGCAGGCTTGCATGAAAATGCAGAATTTCAAGCTACTGAAAGTAAAAAAATTCTCATTAGAAAATTCGGAGAATTTGTGTATGTCACGCTTCCAGAGATTAAAGGACCCAAATGCAGGCAGGCAGGAGAAGGTTTGAGCTCGAGGATTTATTAATCGAAACACAAAAAGAACCAAGGGAGTCCTGGGGGACGCAGGCAAAAAAACAATTCCAAAAAAGAAGTAAAAAGGAATCCAAAAAACCAGAGGAGTAAAAACCAGGGAAATACAGGAAGGGTAGAAGCTGACCAGAAAAGACACGGGGAAAGCACACAAACACACACAAACTGATAGGACTAAGACACAGAACGATCTGACAAGAGACAAGGGGAACAAAGAGGTTAAATACAAGAGGTGATGAGCAAACAATGAACAGGTGGTACAACAGTTGAAACACATCAGGGCGGGGCAGGACAATCAGACAAGGCGGGAAAACACAGTAAGTAAAACTAGACAAGACAGAAAACAGACTATCAAAATAAAACAGGAAACAGAAATATACACAACAGGGAACAGAAATATACACAACGAAATATACACAGACCACAGAATACAATAAACACAACAGGAAACATACAGAGTAATAATAACAGGCAACAGAAATGTCCAAAACCACAACAGTGTACTTTAAGACAACATAGAGATGCCTGTAATTTATTTTCAAAAAGATCAATAAATGCCAAACTGATGTTTAAGATGCTCTATTTAGCATTGACTGTAATGCGTAGATGAGGACACAATTCAAACTTTTTTTTTTTAGATAAAATTCTGAAATTTTGCACACCAAATCTACAGTGATCTTCGGATGTTGTGATTTTTTTCCATGAACATCAAACATTTAATTTGGAAGAAATGGCAGGATTTGTTTATACTACTGTATGCAGTAAAAGGTTTTAAAGCTGCTCGGCCCCTAACTAGTAAACATGCAGAAACAGAAATTGAATCAATAATTAAAGCACAGCAAGTAAATTAACATGCAAAACACATGACAAATCAGGAATAAATAAAGCACAGTAAACCAAAATATACTTGCAAAACAAACTATAACCCAACACAAATACTCTGCCCTGTGACCGTGTTTCCTCAGGTCTCTGAAGTGAAACAGTCTCTGTCTTGCCTTTCTCACCACTGAGTCAGTATGCAGCGTCTAGGTACTTGAAGCTGTCTACTATCATCTCTTTATGCCGTTTTTCCATTACATGGTACCTGCTCGACTCGCCTCGACTCTACTCACCTTTTTTGTTTTTCCATTATGAAAAAAAGTCCCTGGTACCTGCCAACAGGTACTTTTTTTAGTATCACCTCCGTTGAGGTTCCAAGCGAGCTGAGGCGATACCAAAAGGTGACGTGAAAACCTGCAGACTACTGATTGGTCAGAGAAAATCGTCACAATTTGTCTTCTGGCTGTGGCAACAGCCACATGCCGAGAATCAAAAACAACACACTTTCGACGTTCTGTGTGTGTGTCGCTCGCCTCACGAATGAGTCGGTAATATGGAAAATGGAGGATGTCACACTGCGGCCAAGCAGAGCTGGTACTATCATTGGGTAAGCGCCATTAGACATTCATGAGTAGGTTGTTGTCCTGACACCAGCAGGTTAGGTCCTTTAGTTCTTTTAAGTAGGCCTTTTCATTGTTGTCTGTGATCAGACCCACAACAGCTGTGTCGTCAGCAAACTTAATGCTGCTATTGGAGTTGAAAGTGGCTACACAGTCATGTGTTCAGGCAGGGGACTCAAAACACAGCCCTGGTATTCTCCGGTGTTAAGGATGAGGGTGAAAGAGGTGTGTCCGCCCACCCTTACCACCTGGGGTCTGTCTGTCAGGAAATCAAGGATCCACATACATAGTGAGATGTGCCTGGAGGGAACTATGGCTGGTAGTCATTCAGGCAGGCTGATCTTGTTTTCTTCAGCACAGGAATAATGACAGTGGCCAAAGTGTCCGGATGTTCACTGCTCTGCCCAAATTAACTTTGGAGAACGGTATCGAAGTTGCGTTGAAGAAAGCTGCCTGTAAACGTATGAAAATAAGTTTTATTGAAAGATACAATATGTAACATTTCTGCATTAAAATGTCCAAAAACAACCATACCTATGTTATATATTTTTATAAGTTGTGTTCTTACACTATCCCAAATGTTTCCACAAAATTTCAAACCCAGAGAAATCTGTTATTTTATTTTTTGACACAGGACGTTTCCTTTAGTCGCCTGTCAGTGGCGTCATATAACCTTTCACCCTCTAGTTACTTGTAACTTCCGTCAAAACACTGGAACCCAGATTATACCTACATCAAAGAAAGAAATACTCATAACTATAATACTGCTTTTTTTTGCCACACAGCATCATTTTGTAATTAATGACATGCCACTTTGCAACACAGTAATACAACAGAGACCTTATTTATTGATACATTTCAATATCGATCCAGCTTAATGTTACTATAACGTGCTGGTTGACAAGTAGCTAACGTTAATGCTAATGCATGGTGGGTAACATTATGAGGTTACAACATCGTTCAACACGCTCATAAAGTTATTTTTAGTATGATTGTTTTGACAATGGTTAACAGCACGTTAGCTGTATAGATAGACGATTAATCTAATGCTAATTTAGCCAGCTAGCACACCCCGGTCGGTCTGCCTCACTCCCCCGGCGCAGACAGACCTTACTATATAGCTAGCTAGTTACCATTAGCCCCCAGTCAGCTTGCAGCCAGCCACTATCATTACAGCAATTCGAACCCGGCCAGCACTTAACTCCGGTGCCGGGCGCTAACAATGCTAACGGCAGTTTAATGAAGCAAACAGACCATATCAAACCCAGCGGCTATCCATAACCTTAGCTACATCTCCGTTAGCGCTACCAGTGTTCGTGCCGAAAATCTCCTCCCGACCGAATTTCTTCCCCCTTCCCGTTTAGCTGTCTTTACAGTTAGCTAAATTAACCCGAAAAAAGGTGGGTTAGGCACCAACACGACTAGTTAAGATTACAGCAAAATGAAGGGGGAGATAATTCTGGGTAGCTGGGAGATCTTCTGCTGCCGACAATGGCCATCGAGCGTCCTTGCCGTCCCGGAGTTCCCCCCCGGGAATCCCTACCAACACCCGTCTCTCAGCCTCCTTGAGTAACGTTATAACAAACCCCATCCAACCCAGTGTTGAAAACATCCAAAAGGTGATATGTTGATATGTGAAATATATTGTGATACAGTGGTTTTAGCTGCTGGCTAATGTTAGCTTGCTGGCTCACTAGCTAACTGGTCAGCTACCAATACAAATTGAATCAAGAAAAACGTAATTATGTTGGGGAAACTGCAGCTATTTTATTAGAATGACATGAATAAACGTTACTAAATGTAACGTGAATAACCTTGAATGGGTAAACTCTTCCGTGAACAGATGCATTGTAATCGGGGATGGTGTTTAACAATAAAAACTACAACTCCCATAATTCCACGCATCAAAAGTCATCAAAAGTCTAAAATATTGTACGTTTAATTCTCATCCACAGCGCCACCATGTGCTCTCTCTCTCTCTCTCTCTCTCTCTCGCTTGCTTGCCCGAGTCACTGTTTGTGACAAAACCTGCATGAAGAAAAGTGTGTTTTCCTATTAGGCCACGTCCACACGTACAAAACCGATCTTTTTTTTACCCGTCTTCCCTGGATTAGTTTCAAGAATAGTTTCGTCCAAACGGATCCATTTGTAAATGACTCAACGCGCTACTTCATATTCCAGGCCTATTCTAGGCGCTGTTTCTGCTACAGAAATTTGCCAAAAAACGGAGAAGAGCATAGTCACTTCCACTTCCCATCATAACATGGCTAGACTATAACGTTCTTTTAATACATCCTTGGACATAACGTTAGCTCTGCTAGCTAACATCGGCAGTCAAACAAACAATGATCCAATGTCTTTTTGATAATCTACACGTTTTTCTTGCGGTAGCCTTTCTACAATAAGCCGTGGTAAACGTTACTATAATCTGTTCAAGGAGTTGATAAGCAGACAGATTAGCTAGTTAGTTGATAAGTTGTCTACTTCCACTTTATAAACAGATAACCATAGGAGCTAACGTTACGTCGCTTCTGGAGTGGTCAGCTACTTTAGCGATGTTTAACGTTAGATGTTTAACGTTAGTAAAGTATTCAGATGAAGTGAGCTGGTTTGACCATGGAGATGGGATATGCTCGCTTAGCTTCACCGCAGTCGTGTGTGGCCATGCATTAGTGCGGGACTGCGGGTAAGAGGTCGAGGGGTGTGGCGATGACATCATCGAAACGGACGTTTTCGTCGTCCAAACGAAGCCAAAAGGGAGCCGTTTTCCCTTTTCACCCTGAGACCAGGTTTCAAAAAAGTGCGTTTTCAGGCAGTGCATTTACAGAATTTGTTTGGACGGGCGGCCCAAATGATGCTAAACATGTGCGTTTGCATCAAAAACCGTCTCCGTGTGGATGGCCCCTTAGACTTTCTTTCGTCTTCAAATTGTATCTCGTGGTGGGGGATACCACCAGTTGATGCTGTGTTGGCAAGGTGTTAACAATCACAAATTGTTGTAAACATAAATGCTGCGGTGACCCCCATGCGTAATGCTGCTTGATGGCACTGCTGGCCCTGCAGGAGGACTACGCTAATGGAAGAATCAGGAGAAAAAGAGGCTTCAGGGACCATGACGATGACTGGCTAATATGCCGATTTAGATTCCCTAAAGCTGAGCTCTTGGATCTATGTACTGAATTGGGTCCAGTAGAGAGGGCAACGTGCCAGAACAGTGCCATCCCGGTCCAAATACAGGTACTCGCCACTCTGGGGGAAACCGGCTGTCTCCAGAGGGAAATGTCAGACAGCTGAGTGTTTTTTTTAAATAAATATTATATATAATCTTCAACTTTATCACTAAGGCTTGTTTGGATATAATATATAGTTCTGTTAAATCTTATTATATACGTCTGGTATATCGAAGCTGTCCCCGAGTGCCGTAATGCCTGCCGTTTTGGACGTATTATTAAAGTGCCCATATTATGAAAAAATCACTTTTTCTGGGATTTGGGGTGTTATTTTGTGTCTCTGGTGCTTCCACACACATACAAACTTTAAAAAAAATCCATCCATGCTGTTTAGAGTGAGATACGGTTTCTGAATGTGTCCTGCCTTCAGTCTCTGGGTGAGCTGTTCAAAATCGGCACGGCTTGTGACGTCACAAGCCGAAACGAGCAGGCTAACCGCAACCATTAGCTCATAGCATTAGCATGCTAACGCTAATGCTAACGCTAGCATGCTACCTCGTTCTCAATAGCAAAGCACTGCTACAACACACACAAGTTCACCATAATCTACAAAAGAACTACTTACATGTGTGCCCTCATTTAGAAGTCTCCCAGCTAATCCTGCCTTGTAATTGACCGAAGTTGTAGAAACAGCCTTTCTTTTACTGTCTATGGAGCTAGCTAGCTGACATGATCTACATCTGAGCTACTGGGCATGTGCAGTGCAATCAAAGATAGTACAGAAGAAGAAGAAGAAAAGAGGTCTCACTCTGTAGCTAAAACAGAGACCAGCTGAAAAGGGGATCTGCAGCAGTGAGAGAGAGCACTGCAGTACAACACAAATATGGTGTTTTTTGAAAATTAAACCATGTAAACCTATTCTGGTACAACCTTAAAATACAATTATGAACCTGAAAATGAGCATAATATGGCTGCTTTAATGCACGTAGTTATAGATCAGGTTTCCCTACACTGTGCACAGGCCAAAATTATAATTCAATTTGCAGCAATTCCTGAACGTCTAGGGAGTTTTTTTGCTTTTTCTCCGCCAGTCGTCATGATTCGGTGTAACAACTGCCAGTGTCATTCATATACTGCATTCACGAGGTGCTTTGCATTGACTATTTATGGTTAAAAATGGGCGTGTACAGGGCGGGATAAGAGGCTGATCCACGTACACACACTTGTAGGTAATCTCTGGTTTATAAATTGAACATTGCTTACAGGTGTGCTTACACACGGTTTTATAAATCTGACTTTTTTTTGGTGTACGCCATTTTGGGCTTTTGGGCATACGTACACTTATAGTAAAGATTCTACGCACAGTTTTATAAATGAGACCCCTGGTGTTTAGCTGGACTGTAGTATGTGACAACGCTAGCTGTTCATTGAATATGAGTGTAAACTGCCCCGCCCATTTCCGGCATGCAAGGTAATAGGTATACATCGCTCCCGGGTTGTGACTCAGGTCGTATTTGAATTGTCATGACCATGGATCAACCCGTGTTGACTGGCTTGTTTTGAATTGACAAAAGAAGGGTTGAACACGGGTTAGCCATAACAACCTTAAGCTGATATACAGTGCATACGAAAAGTATTCACAGCACTTCACTTTTTCCACATTTCGTTATGTTACAGCCTTATTCCAAAATGGATTCAATTAAATTTTTTCCTCAACATTCTACACACAATACCCCAAAATGACAACATGAAAAATGTTTTTTTAAATGTTTGCAAATTTATTAGAAATAAAGAACAAATATATAATATGTATATAAGTATTCACAGCCTTTGTTCAATACTTTGTTGTGGCACCTTTGGCAGCAATTACAGCCTCAAGTCTTTTGGAATATGAAGCCACAAGCATGGCACACCTATCTTTGGCCAGTTTTGCCCATTCCTCTTTACAGAACCTCTCGAGCTCCATCAGGTTGGATGGGGAGCGTCGGTGCACAGCCATTTTCAGATGCCTCCAGAGATGTTTGATGGGATTCAAGTCTGGGCTCTGGCTGGGCCACTCTAGGACATTCACAGAGTTATCCTGAAGCCACTCCTCCAGAGGGACCCTGGAGCTCTGTCAGAGTGACCATCGGGTTATTAGTCACCTCCCTACTCTAAATCCCTTCTCCCCCAATCAGTCAGTTTAGAGGGGCGGCCAGCTCTAGGAAGAGTGGTGGTTCCAAACTTCTTCCATTTACGGATGATGGAGGCCACTGTACTCATTTGGACCTTTAAAGCAGCAGAATTTTTTCTGTACCCTTCCCCAGATCTGTGCCTTGAAACAATCCTGTCTTGGAGCTCTACAGACAATTCCTTCAACTTCATGCTTGTTTTGTGGTCTGACATGCACTGTTAACTGTGGGACCTTATATAGACAGGTGTGTGCCTTTCCAAATCATGTCCAATCAACTGAATTTACCACAGGTGGACTCCAATTAAGCTGTAGGAACATCTCAAGGATGATCAGTGGGAACAGAATGCACCTCAGCTCAATTTTGAGCTTGATCGCAAAGGCTGTGAATACTTATGTACGTGTAAGTGATTTCTTTGTTTTTTTATTTTTAATAAATTTGCAAAAATCTCAAACAAACTTTTTTTAAGTTGTCATTATGGGATATTATGTGTGGAATTTTGAGGAAAAAAATAATTTAATCCATTTTGGAATAAGGCTGTAAGTGAAGCGCTGTGAATACTTTCCGTATGCACTGTATGTCAGTGTAAGTGTCAGTCAGTGTTTGCAGCTTGTGGTGCCGGCTGTGCGTAAAAAATGAGTTAATGCTGCTTTATTTAGAACCAGAATCGTGAGGTGCATCGGATGTGTGCCACGGTGGCTCAGTGATTAGCACTGCTGCCTTACAGCAAGTAGGCACTGCAGAGTTTGATCCCCGGTCTGGGGTCCGGCCTTTCTGTGTGGAGTTTGCATGTTCTCCCCTTGTTTGCGTGGGTTTCCCTGGGTTCTCCGGTTTCCTCCCATCTAGGGCTGTGATGATAATCGCATCACTGCATTGCCGGCGGGTGACATGACATTACCACCGGATTTTCTTTTTTTTACTTTTTGCTGGCAAAAGTTACAGTAGAACAGATGTTATGTG
This sequence comes from Sander lucioperca, assembly GCF_008315115.2. NCBI lineage: Eukaryota > Metazoa > Chordata > Actinopteri > Perciformes > Percidae > Sander > Sander lucioperca. Next base: position 5,417,887 of record NC_050196.1, on the reverse strand, counting down.
ATATGAATAATCATTGTGTAATTATCCTCATCGACTTTCTTCTATCCTATATTCAAAAAACTTTGCTTGTCACTTCAGCTTTGCACAAGCGGATGGACAGTCCATTTTAATAGGCTTTATGGGGGATTTATTATGAATTACTTCTTCAGGTAACATTTAATATAATACACGGTAGGGAAGGCAAAGACATTTCTCCGTTTTCAGCTGAAATAGACACATAAACGTTAGTCTCGCTTTGCCAGACCTTCCTCCACAGCGCTGTCGAGGAGGGTCTGGCTAGTTCACACAGCATTCCAGGATGGGAGAAAAACGTGCTCCGGATTTTCTGGCGACAACCCTGCCATTCTCGCTCTAACTTATGCTCTCTACACTCTCGTAAGGGGGTTGCAGTTAACCGCCATACCGCAGTGATACATTGCTTCTTCACCGCGCGGTAAGATAAAAACTATACCGGCACAGCCCTACTCCCACCATAAAGACATGCATGCTAGGTAACTAGGACTACAGTTGAAAATTAGCCGGCTGGGTACATTTGCACATTTACAGAAATGTTGATTAATGTGCATTGTCCTAATAAATAAAAATAATCTTAATTCTTAAATGGTATTCTAGTTATCAGTGTAGCCCTCATGTTTGACATGTTGCTTGAATTTGGATTTAAAATTCAAAGCTCTATTCATCAGCATCTATTCTGTTTGCCTCTCTTCTGCTGTCCACCATGTTGTGTATTCTTAAGAGAAAAAAATGTAGGTAAGGAAAACAACAGGTGTGCCAAAAATAAAAGTTGACAGTTTTGTGGGTCAAAAAATTCAAACTTGTACACTGCACATTTAGCCGTTTTTTTTACATTCAGTTCACTCATTGAACTTGCCAGGATATTTGAAGAGTGTTTGGCCTCTCTCCTCTCTCTGCCTGTCCTTTAGTGGACTTCATGAATGATAAGGATGAATAATGTGATACTTCCGTTGATCCCTGGAGTAAGGCTGCCTTCTCACTACTGTTCTTGAGCAGCATTGAGCTCAAGGACCCTTTAAACCCAGTAGGTCCAGTTTAAGCATGGTGTAAGCTCGGCAGTTGGACACACAGCTGTATGTTTGTCTGCTATTTAACAGTCCTCCACTATCTTTGTCTGTAGTGGACCTGCTGAGCATGCCAATGGCGTGCGAGGTGTTCGATCAGCATGGTCTGAAGCAGAATGAGCAGCTGCTGGACATCTCCCAGCTGGTCACCTGTCTGACCAGCCTGTACCAGCAGCTGGAGCAGAGCCACTCTCACCTGGTCAATGTCCCGCTGTGCGTGGACATGTGCCTCAACTGGCTGCTCAACGTCTACGACACGTAAGTGTAGCATGCTGCAAAAACAGAAAACAGTTTCCACTATTTCAGTAATATTTAACATACTCTGACACATTTTGTTGGTTGGTAGTGGTCGCACCGGAAAGATCCGGACTCTGTCATTCAAAACTGGAATTATCTCACTCTGCAAGGCTCACCTGGAGGATAAATACAGATGTAAGTAATACACACACACACACACACACACACACACACACACAGACCAGCACTTACCTAAAGGATTCAAATCAACGGGTGTAGTGATTAATTAATACACTCTTAGACAGTCACATCACTGCACTCATTGCTCTGAAACATTTGAGCCAATCACAGTGAAGCATGAAAACAATGGCTCATTAATCTGCTTTTCCAAGAAATCATTTTATAGTCTGAATATTGCAGAGTGGCAGGACGTGAACACACAGCACCACAGATCTGCAGCCAGATGGTGTGCGTTTTTAAACAATCAATTTGTACATTATCAATAATAAAAACCATTTGTTGAAGCGGTTTGTATAACTGCATTAATCCCATTAATATTTCTGCTGGATCTCACGTAATTAATGGTAACATCACATCGTGATTGATGAGATATAGCAACTAGGGCTGTCAAACGATTAAATTTTTTTAATCGCGATTAATTGCTGAATTTCTATAGTTATCACATGATTAAAATTCTATTATTTTGCATTTCAGAACAGTTTTTAAGTACATATTAACAATCCAAAGCAATTTTTACCAGTGTATCTTGATTGGGAATCAAATGAATGCAAAGAAAGTTACTTTATGAACTTGATTTTAAGATTTGTAATTATTTATTTACTGTAAACAAAAGAAAAATGTGTGAATCTGTCATTATTGCACAATTCCTCCAAGTACCTAACTAAAAATCCCTATCCTTACTAGAGTCAATATAGTGTTTAGTAACTCCTAAATAATGTTGATTACTCACTGACGTCCAGTGATCACCGGTTAATGAGACAGCGTTTGCAGCACCTTGCAGCTGTTCCAGTGTGGCTGCTTTCTCCGTGTCATACAGGCTGTGTATGGTGAAAACTACTGTCTCCCTCGACGGCAACGAGACAGGTCAGAACATGCCAACTGTAGTATATCTTTAAGACCCGAGTCCTCTACGATGCTGACAGGTCTGCAGTTAGTTGCCACCCGTTTCGCAAGAGCTGTAGTAATTTTTTGGGATTTGGTTTCATCAACAGGTCGGCAAGTAGCACTCTCCAGCATGTTAGCGGGTAGCATCACGTTAACTGTACTACTATGCTTAGCTCGTAGGTGAAAGCTCAAGCTTGACGTGCTTCGGTGATATTTTAATTCGGCTTTACACAACGTGCATATGGCTTTCGACTTGTCTACGAGCCGTCCGGGAGTTTTGGAAAATAAAAAGCTCCATTCAGAGTTATTGCTACTGTCTTTCTCCATCATGCCTGCAGCCAGCAGCAGGATGTGTTAGGAGGAAGTGGCAGCTTGATGATAAGTAACGGTGCTGCAACGGGTCAAAATAGTAGCCTGTTAGGCACGACGCGAAGCCGAGTGAAGTGTAAAATAAATGAATAAATGCCGGCATGCGATTAATGCGATTAAAAAAAATAAATAAATAAATGAATCGCATTGCGTCAGCCCTTAATCGCATCGCGTCAGCTCTTAATCGCATCGCGATTAACGCGTTAACGCTGACAGCCCTAATAGCAACACAATGTATTTAAAGAATAAAGCTTACATACTTAAATACACTTGAGCTCAAAAGTTGGAAAATAGAGGGAGGAGCACAGGTTTTATGAGTAATTGGATGTCTCCAGCATAAATGGGTAGAATACCAAGTTATAACCAACCGGTCTAATGTGTGTAGAGGTCATATTTCCCTTGCAAACCTATCATCGTTCTCCTCCTCCTTCTCCATCCTCCAGTCTTGTTCAGACAGGTTGCAAGCGCAACAGGTTTCTGTGACCAGCGTCGCCTGGGCCTCCTCCTCCACGACTCCATCCAGATCCCCCGGCAGCTCGGCGAGGTTGCCTCTTTCGGGGGCTCTAACATCGAGCCTTCCGTCCGCAGCTGCTTCCAGTTTGTATGTGACACACTCTTACACACACACAAACACTTCTTTCTAAGTATGTTGTTTTGAGATAGCAGTCTGGTTTGACTTTCTAGAGTTATAGATCACTAGGATTGTCAAATGCTGCCATAGCCCACATGTCTATTTGCTCTGATGCCTTAGGCCCTCCAGATGAAGGTAACGTATAAGCACAGTCCCACTGAGTGTTAAACGTCAGACTACATCAGGTTTATTTACAGAAAACAAAAGGCCAAAACATTGATAAAACCAAGAATAATAAAAATAAGAGGGAGAACAAGTGCATGACAGACTCCAGTAAATAGGACCAGAGAATGAGAGTGTCTTGTGTGAATGAAAGCCTGTACGTGATCAAACAAATGAGCTCTGACAGCTGCAGAGAAGGGAAACGTGGACAAATCTCACAAATAGGACAGAATGAACACCATATATCAACCTGCACATGGGTGTTTACATCATAAAGTGTGTGACAGCACAGAGAAGCATGAAGAGGAAAGGACCAACATTCCCTTTGTATTTTCTTAATGTTGAACGTTTGAGCCAAAATAACAAGCAGCAAATCCAGCAATTGCTGTTTGACTGGATTATCCCTAATCTCCAAAAGATGATCCAGCATTTTCATGTTAAAACTCCCTACTCTGGATACCAAATGTAGCTTTTTTTCTCAAATGTATTCTGAAAGTAAAACCATAGTTGTGTCCATCGAAGGGAATATTGTGAAAACTGGCTGTTTGCTTAAATCCTGAACCCCAGAAATTGACGAATTATCACAAAGCTTAAAACAGGGCTGTTTTCTGAGCTCTTGAAAAGTTGACTTTTTAGACAATTTGTGGTCCCCACAGGACAGCGAGGCTACAAACATTTAGAATTCAAATTGTTTTATGTATTCATATAATGAACCTATAGAATAAAATGCATTGATGTAGATTAAACTACCAAATAGTATATGAAGGAGTTAAAATTAGCACAACCATAAACATATACAGCAGTAAAATGCAACATACTGAGCATTCTTATTATATATGTAGTACTAGTACTAACTGGCTCTGGGTGAGTTGTTGAGTTTTTGGCTGGGAACTGTTAGCTTTACCCTTAGTGTTTCAGCATGACATCATTTATGTAGCCATCAAATGCCTACTTAAGTCATCTTAAAAGTCAGACCAACCATCTCATTGAGCTAATGTTATCTTAATTAGTTAGCTAGCTACAGGTGATAAAATCTGCAGCGACAAAAACGATGTTCGTCTGCCGGAAATGAGAAGCTATTTTTGTCCAGCTCCGTTTCTCATCTAGCCCTAAAACTACTGGAGATAGCTTAACTTCATTCCAGCTGCTCCCTCTGAGGAGTCAGCGTGCATGTGGCCGTGAAAGGGGGAGATGTGGGGGGTCATTTCTATGTAAACTCCAAAACCATAGAGTTCCCAGTGTCCCTGCTGATGGGAAAGTGATGGATAAAGCTGATATGTTGTCTCTGATTATTTTTTCTTTTCCCGTCTAACTATTTCATTTAGAGCAGAGACATTCTTCTTCGGGCCATGCATCGACATCGTCGGGGGCGAAGGCCCTATTTAAATTCTAATGTTTCTCGTTCTTTTTCTACTTCTTCTTAGGGCCTGAGCACCGACAATGTTGGTTGGCGAAGGCCCTATCGGAATTAAAATGTTTATTCTTCTTCTTCTTTCTATTATTATTATTCTATGCATTTGGCTCCATAGCGCCCCCTAAAAGTTTTCAAAGTTAAAGCCCCCTCCTACATACAAAAAAGCCTCTTGGACCCACCCTCAAAACCAACAAGCAATTGAAATACATTTTCAAATTATGGAAGATCTTGACAATTTTTAGGGATTGTACTTTAACAAACTCCTCCTACAGATTTAGCCCAATTCACTTCAAACTTGGTCAGTATAATCTAAAGATCTTCACAAAGCTAAATTGCAAAGCTAAAAAGCAGGGCAAGGTGTTGATTTTTCATGTTTCGCCATGACTAAAGTGAAGCTAAATTGGTGACGCTAAATTGCGAAGCTTTTGCACTTATATCCAACTGTGTGGGCATGGCTAGGTGTCAAATTACCATATAATAACGCAAAACAGGTGTTGCGAGAAGCGAGGAATTAGTGGACCCAAACGCAGGGAGAGGCAGGCAGGCAGGAGAAGGTTTGTTAGGTCTGATTTATTAGTCAAAACACAAAAATGAACAAAGGGAGTCCTGGATGAAGCAGCAGGCAAAAACCGATTCCAAAACAAGAAAAGGCATCCAAAAAAAGCCAAGGGAGTCAAAAACCAGGGAAATACAAGAGGGGTAGAAACAGACCAGAACAGACACGGAGAAGCACACAAACTGACGGCACAAGGACACAAAACAATCTGACAAGACACAAAGCGAAACACAGAGGCTAAATAAACTAGGAGACAAGCAAACCAGGAACAGGTGAGACAACAGGTGAAACACATCAGGGCGGGGCAGGACAATCAACTAAGGCGGGAAAACACAAAGTAAAGCTGGACATGACAAGACAGAAAACAGACTATCAAAATAAAACAGGAAACAGAACTAACAGGACAACCAGGAACAGAAAAATATAGGGCCCAGAGTATGGGATTATTTTTGTGACTTTAATTCCAAACAAAACTTTTCAAGTATCACCTCAAAGGTAAAACTTAAAACTTGTAAACAAAACATTTGTGTAGTCGTAAACTATTGGTCTTTTATTCGTTTAATATGTCATTTTTTTAACAGTTCGCGCTGCTTCTTTCTCAATAATCAGTCTTTTGCTGTCTCCAGCACGTTTGCAGTTTTGCTCCCAGCTTTCTCGTTTGCCATTCTAAAGTCTTTGTTTGCGATTCTGACACAAAGCTATTGGCTAATGAGTTTTTGGAGTATGTGAGTGACAGCTCAGTGCAGCTAAGCTAACGTTAGAGACTCTGAGTCTGGAGGACACACTCAACAGCTCTAAACAGCGGATTCCTACAAGTTTAATAAAGTGTAAGTATTGATCATATAATATATATATAGTCTGTGATTTACGTTGTAAGCATGGTTACTAGACATTTGTTGTTTCGTTGTGTTAAGTTACTAGCTAGCTAGTAAAGATATGTAAGTTAGCATTTTTTTCAGCCAAAATTACCTGGCTTGGCTAGCATTTGTAATTTTGGCTTACTGTAGCTACGTTACTGAGCTAATTTGACATGGGAATCATGTAGGCTTAGTGAGGCCTTACTCAATGGAGTTGTATTAATTATCGTCTTCTCACTGTAGAGCAATGAAACATTGTGCAGCATATGCAGTGTTAGCACTGCTTAACTGGTTCATCTTTATAGTTATGTGCTTTATTATAGCATAGCATAAAAAGAAACTCGGTAATGATAGCTGCCAAGAGGATGACATTAGACAACAATGTTCATTTATACTTTCCTAGTTATGACGAAGACTGGCTATCCTAACTCTAATTACATATATTCTGTTGCATTTGCAAGCAGGTCAGCAGAAGGGAAGTGTTCATAGTGTTTTTAAAGCTTAAACATTTGGTAATGGCTCTTTGAAAGCAAGTTATTTTAATTGTAAATCACCCAAGCACAGTTATCAATAAGAACTTTGTTTCCATTTGATTTGTGTAAGGAACTTTGTTATAATTTTCTATCACAGCTCACATCTAGCAGCAGGCAGACCAACCAGGAGGACGTGGGAGCAGCAGAGGGAGAGGAGCCTTCAGTCTCTCTGTGGAGGAAACACTAGGTTTGCAAAGGCTTCTGACAGCCAGGGTATAGACCAATAGAGTATGTACTGATCATATTTTACTGAGATACTCAATTAACACTTACAATAACCTTTTTCTTAGTTTATTTTCATTTGTGTACTTGTAGTTTCTAAGTCCATTGTATGTCAATATATGCTACTACAGTATACTGTCCTGTAATTTAATTTGTGTTTACATTGTTTTACTGTAATTATATTTAAAAATGCACATAATGTATTAAAACACTTTTTTACATTCACTCTTGTCTGTTTGGTTCATTATATAATACAGGAAATAAGGTTGAGACTATTATAATGCTTTATTTTTAATCAAATATAAAACATTTTTACAAATCACATATCTACATAATCGACATTTGAACGTATTTGCCGGGGCCCCGGTGGTAGAAGCTCTGGTAGAAGAAGCTGGAGCTCAGTGTCAGTCATTATTTGCAGTACATCACAGGTCAGGATGTGTTGTACCTGGCCCTTATAAAAACAACCTACTGTAAAACTAAATATATAAAAACTAAAACAAAACTTTTCTGAAAAACTTAAACTAAACTAAAATTAAATTAAATCGAAGTCAAAATTAAAATAAAAAATAAATGAAGATTCCAAACTATTGTTGATGGTAATGAAGGAACATGTCACCCAGTTGCAACAGTGTGACAATGGAGCTCTATGGCAGCCTTTCTCAAACTTTTTTCCCCTTCATCCCCTGGGGCCCACTTACGTAATTGGTACTAGAGCACTATAGTGACCCAAAGTTTGCCAGGACAAGTTTCCACCTGGACACAGACATCTGGACTAATCACAGCAGGCCTGGCAACCCAAAGGCATATTGTTTCCAGATTTTGGGAACAGAGCTATGATGTGGGTGGTCTGGGGGTTCTCTCCCAGAAGATTTTTGAGCATTAAACACTTAATTTACTGCATTATACCTATTTGTACCTTTGTCTGCATCAATTTATGCTGGAAAACACAGGTGACAATTAAAAATATATAAAAAGAATTCACCTTCCCTATAGTGTACTGTGCATTACGTTACTGCTCTGCTGATATATCTCATTCAGAACCGTGTGACAGACACAAAAAGCCACACCTCTTTTGACACCTCTTTTGATTACAGCCACGACACTACATGCCTGCCTGTCAATGCTGCGTATTTAAGGTCATTTTACCGCTAGACACATTAAATATTTACTTGAGTCTGTTTTTTTCATTCTCACTAAAACACAAAAAGTAGTAGTCAGTCATGTCGAAAGCTGTTATTATTGTTTTGTGTCATTTGCAAACCATGCTTACCGTAACTTCATCTTCTTGCCAGGCCAACAACAAACCTGAACTGGAAGCCGCCATGTTCCTGGACTGGATGCGCCTGGAGCCTCAGTCCATGGTGTGGTTACCCGTCCTGCACCGTGTGGCTGCCGCTGAGACTGCCAAGCACCAGGCCAAGTGTAACATCTGCAAGGAGTGTCCTATCATAGGATTCAGGTCAATAGAGCCACAAAAACGTCTCATTTTACAGTATAAATGTGCCTTAAAGAATGTACTGGTAGGCATCACATCCATCGTAGACATCATCCATCGGAACAACACTACATGTAATCCACCTTTTGATCAGCACATCTGAATGTCTAATCAAAAGAAGAGAGCAGAATTGGAGCCATTTTGTTGTAAAGCATTATATTCATCATGTCACTTTATAGAGGGCAACAAAACACAAAATGTATTTAATTTTCAATTAAGCCCATATGAAAGTGAATGATAATTATACTCTTTTGTGGTGCAGCACTAAATCTTTAAGTTTCCATCGTCAGAAGGGTTGAACGTGATTTAACAAGATCAATGGCATCGGGATTTTGCAAAATAATGTTTTAATTTATACATTTTTAGTCTATAGTATAAATGAGCAGCCCATTGGCTATATGTTCTTTAGTTATCTTTGCATCTCATCATAGTCTGTTCTTCCAATAACTGTCGCAGGGTGAAGACATTGCTTTTTAACATAGAGATGAATACAGAAGAACTTTTCATTTTGCAAGAAGAGTGAGCGTTCTTGTCACTGTAGTGTTCTTCTTTATTCAAACAGTAGGAGAAGAGAAGAAGATTTTTCATACACATTTCCATATGTTGCACATACACAGCAACAAATGAAAAAGAGAGATGGCTCACTAGCTGCCTGGTTGGTTCCACAAAGCTGTTCTCTTTATCACAACACACAGTAAGATGTATTATAACCAGCTATTTAAAACAAGAAGCTTCAGCATCTGTTCAAAGAAGCTGTATTGATAATCGCCAAATTGATGTTACCAGGGAGTTTGTTCTATATACATGAAGCACTCTTACGAACAAAATTCATCCTTTAGCACGTATGGGGGATTCATGAGAATTTGGTATGTTCACCAATTTTCTCCTTTTTTGAGTCTTCTCTTATGTATAAACAAAATTACATTTCTCTGTCACCAGAGTGATAGCTATGAAAAAGCTTGTGAATGTATTTGTATCCTTAATCTAGCAGCAGGGCAGTAAAACAACCCACTTGTACATATGAATAATTGATGATTATATTGACGGAACTGCAGTCATATTTGTAACCTCAACCCTTAAAATACTGGTGAAGTCCAGGAGGCTTTTTGTCCAACTTAAAGGTTGGGACCCGTAAAGGGAGGTGTGTCTGCTCTATTGTTGGTGTGCCCCTTCATGACAGGAGCAGTGATTCATTTTAATGAAGAGTCCCAGTCCCAGGGTCAGTGAATAAATGTCTCATTTAGGTACTGGGCTGAAAGAATGTTAACTACTCCTATCCTGGAGAGAACATAGCTGTAAATTTCCCTTTTTATTGATTCTCTCCCTTCTTTTCTTCTATTCTATTCCTGCTTCTCCACCATCTGCATTTTTTTTTCTTTGCTCACTTTCCTCTGCTTTTTTCCCCACTCCTACGTCTCTTCTTTCCTCCTCCTTTTGTGTTCTTTCTTTGCTTTCTTGACCTCTCTCTTTCGTTCTCTCTTTCTCTCCCCAGATATCGGAGTCTGAAACATTTCAACTACGACATTTGCCAAAGTTGCTTCT
>NC_050196.1:5033796-5062462 GCF_008315115.2 Sander lucioperca | reverse complement strand
CTGCGATGTAACCCTCCGGGGCAAATGTTCACCAATGGCAAAAGATTGTTGTTTCCATCAGTCCTTACACACAGAAACATGGGAAAATAGGGTCCAGGTTGAAAAGAAAACAAAGTTACCCTTACAGGGTTCCACATTATGACAAAGGATTTCTAGGGAGGTCGACTTTTCTGTTAAAGAGTGAGATCCTTTTTTAAACATAAAAACATCCGCAAATCACGTTCGCTAAAGCCACCAGACTCCATGTAATAAACAGTCATTTAGCCTCATAAAATATACCTCATTCAAAGTCGACAGAAACTAAATAAAACTATGAAATTTTCATTTTGCTGGGGATGTAAGGCTAGAAAGAAAATGTATCCACTGATTTACAGATATCTCTTTCATGATGTAAGTCTATGGGGAAAAGTCTTTTTGGGTCAGAGGGGCAGCAGGCCTGCTCTGACACAAAATACATAAAAGCGTAATGTATTTCTAGCAGGCCTTTACAAATCGTACTGTTGAAACCCAAATGAGTAAGAAACCTAATCTTGTCTGGATTCTCTGTCGGCTTCTCTTCGTATCATACTTTCTTAATCCTTTGTTGCCGAGTTGAGAGATGCCAGTCAGCAAACAGGAAGAGAACATAAAGTCCCCTGACCCAATCAGCAGCAGTGGGTCAGGATGACCTGACAGCCTGGCGGTCGAGGTCAGAGGAAGTTCCTGCAGAGGGAAACAGCTTTCCAACATCTCAGTTCATCTTTTAACTAAACCTCTAACCCTGACAGCATGAAGGATCTTAACATTCACATCTGTGTACACATGATGATATTAAATGTTGATGTTGGAATCAAAAAACTGTTAACTGATTACATGTCGTGAAGTAAAAGTATCTGAATCTGAAATGCAGAAAGTTCAAATCACTTGTTTTCTGCGTGATGGAAACACAGAATGTCCAGAAATCAGACGCAGAAAAACATGTTTACTTTAATTACTGTAAAGCAGCAGTCAGAGTTTAGAGACCAGCCTCCATAACACTCTGAGCTCATTTAAGATTATTCAGCTGCCAACAAACAAAATCAAAGTGTATCCCCAAGAAGAAAAAGTACTCAGATCCTAACTGAAGAAAAAGTAGATATACCACAGTCCAAAAATACTCCTGAAATGTTACTGAGTAAAACTACAGAGGTATTATCAACAAAATGTCCTTAAGTATCAAAAGTACTCATTATGCAGAATGGCTTTTTTCAAACTGTTTTATTATTATAGAATATTATGTTCTGTTTTTACACTAATGAATACATGTTAGAGTATTTAATGTTCGTCAATGTGGCTCGATGGTGTTTAGGCCCCCAACGTCAACTTCAAGGCAGCGCTGCAACCGTCGACTTCAAGGCACCTACCTTAACCCTAACCCTACTAACCCTAACCCTAACCATAACCATAACCATACCATAACCATAACCATTGCCTAATCCTAATGCCTTCCAGGCAGCGCTGGAAGATTAGATTACATTAGTACTGCATCATGTCATATTATTGTATGTAGAACGTAGCTTAAAAAGACTAAGCAACCACTAACGTCTAAGCGACTAATGTCTTTGACTTTGGTCCAGTATTGAGCGAGAACGCTGTAACCGGCCGGCCGTAAACCGGCTGCGATGTAACCCTCCGGGGCAAATGTTCACCATCAGTTTCCGTCAACTAAAAAGTGCTGTTTGAAGGTGCGCAATTGCCCATTAACGTTACATTTTAGCTTGTTTTTGTAGCTGCAGCAGTCTGGCCTAATACTGGACCAATTTAAAAGATTGTTGTTCCATCACGTCACTTAGAAACAACACATGGGAAAATAGGGTCCAGGTTGAAAAGAAAACAAAGTTACCCTTTAAAGTTTAGTTTTTTTCAACCCTATTTTCCTATGTTTCTGTGTCTACGTGACTGATGGGAACAACAATCGTTGACATTGGTCCAGTATGAGCGAGATCGCTGCAGTCGGCAGCGGAGAAACAAGCTACAATGTAAGTTAATAGGGCAATTGTCAGCTTGTATTTACCTTCACAAAAGTGCTCGTTTTACCACAGACAGGCTCAGATTATATTCTAGTGTCTGACAACTTTATTGAAAGGATTTCTAAGGAGGGCGACCTTTCTGTTAAAGAGTAAAATCTTTTTTTAAACTTAAAAACATCTGCGAAATCGCGTTCACTAAAGCCACCAGACTCCATGTAAATATACAGTAATTTTAGCATCGTGAAATACACTTCATTCAAAATAAAACTGTGATAATCTGTTTTGAGTCGTCTTTCCACTTTTCCAACCATCACAAACTCTAGTTTTGGTTGAAATAAACACATAGTTTACAGATACATTGAAAATATGTTGGCTCTATACACACTAAAGTATTGCTTTTCTAATGGAGTCTGGTGGGTTTAGCGCCAGCGACTTCAGAGCGTTTCTGGTTAACAGGTCTTAAAGAGGTTTTAAAAGGCCTATTTCTGTAGGGATCTTTCCATAATGTTGTCAGACACTTAGAATAATCTGAGCCTGTCAGTGCAAAAACAGAACTTTAGTGGACCAAATACGTTACATTGCAGCTTGGTCGTGGGCTGCCAGTACAGCGTTCACGCTAATACTGGACCAATGTCAAAGATTGTGTTCCCATCAGTCACTTAGACATAAAATCACAGGAAAATAGGGTCAGATTGAAAAAAAACAGTAGTTATCCTTTAATGTCACTGCTGATCAGTAAAAGTCAGAGTGTCTGTTTGGGGTCGAGGTCACTCGTGTGTGTGTGTGTGTGTGTGTGTGTGTGTGTGTGTGTGTGTGTAAAAAGGGGAAGTAGTGTGTGTATATAAACTGATGCTGAAGTTGATCTCATTATTATCATCTGATCTGACCATCAGAGACTCGACAGACAGACCAACTTCTCCTCCTTCATCTGAGCGGTGAGACACACACACACACACAACCACACACACACACACACACCACACACACACACACACTCACACTATTGTTACTGCAATTTTAGCTGGAGATGCAAAGAATAACGGTTCATTTTTAAAGTCTATCCATTTCGTCATACATACTTATCATAAAGTACTTAAATAAACTGTGATTTCATTGATGTTCCGTTTAATTTTACAGATTTCTCTGTATATTTTTGAAACATGAAAATATCAAAAGATTACAAATATAGACTGGGAATTTACATGTCCATGGTAAAAGGTGTATTATCAGCTACATGTACTAAATTATCAAAAGTAAAATACTCATATGCAGAACGGCTTCGTGACTATTTCTTATCTCACATTTTTTAAACAGAATGTAGAAGAAGATATGAAAATATATCTTGTGTTTAACTATGAATTCACGTCTGGGAATATTTTGTCCACGTTTGAGCATTTGTATATTTGTATAAATAGTCCCGTGCAGAGTGACAGTGTCTCTGTGGGGCTTTATGATGACATCTTATAGAGATATAACGATACACTCAACACATCATTGATACGATTCACGGTTTAAGTTCACAAAACCATTTACTCAGGATTTCTCTACAGTATGAGCTGCAGACAAATGACTGAAATATTCCTTTATTTATAAAACAGTGATAAACAGCTCTGAGACACCAATTTTACTGACGCTTTGGCACTTTTTAAATGCTTTTTGATGCTTCATTGTTTTTTCATTAAATGAGTCTCCACCCTTTACCACTGCAACATGAGAGTGATGAACACAGTAATATCATAATTATAATTCGCTATTTATAATAGAGATTTGATTTACGCCGACGATACAATCTCTCGCGTTGTTTTAACAGGTAACAATGACTGACAAATTATCCTTTATTTTTTATCGAAATAAAACAAATTACTGAAAAAAATATAATTAGATTTCTAACATAGAAAAAGGTTAACAGTGAAATCCAAGTAGATTAAACATAGGCCATTTAGAAATGTCATTGCGATTCATTTTTTTGTTAACGGTTGCAATCTTTACACATTTTTTTTTGGTTTTAAGATATTTTTGGGCATTTTAGGCCTTATTTTATAGGACAGCTGAAGACATAAAAGGGGAGAGAGAGGTGGAACGGACACGCAGTAAAGGGGCCGCAGGTCATTTATACATTAGAGGAGTAAACTCTATGATATGAGCGCGCGCTCTACCAATGAGCTACCCAGGCGCCCACATCTTGACACATCCATGTTGATTTTTAACCGATCACCATATGCATCGGTACATTTCAATATTCAAAGTATTATATTTATGTTTCTGCATTAAATATAGTTTTCTCTCTCTGTGCAGTGACTTCAGTGAAACTCCGGCCATCATGTCTCTATCAAAGGGGAAGTCACACAACCACAAGGGGCGCTACACTGAGCCGGTACTGCACCACTGACAACAAACACTTACATTTCAAAAAGAAGAAGGTCCACGGCACTCTTCTTGCAAAAAGTTTAAAGAGCCGGTTACACTTTACTTGAGGTATCTACATAAGAGTGACATGACACTGTCATGAACGTGTCATAACATTATAAACAAGTGATAAACGTTTATGACATAACACTTCTTTTAGTGTCATTGGTTTTTGTCATTAGGGCTCATGTGTCATGACTTGTCATGACAGTGTCAGTGTTCATGACACTGTCATGTCTTATGGTTCTGCATGTCACATTGTCGCAACATTTTTGTCGCTTTTAAAAAAGTTTTGTTACTTATCTAATGTTTTTGTTTGTTATTTTTTGGATGTTTTTGAATTTTTTCTGACATTTTTGTCACTCTTACCACGTTCTTTTTTTCAATGCTATAAATTTTTAAAAAACACCCAAATTCAATTGAAAGTAGTGAATGATCATTTATTTACATGCGAAGAGCGATGTATGGAACATCCACGTTACTGACAATTGGTGGAAAGAAACCCATATTTTGAAATAGAAACTTTGAAAACTTGAGGGTTATCGATTAGTTGTTTGGTCTATAACAAATGTCAGAAAATGGTTTGTGTTTCCCAAAGCCCAAACGATGACGTCATCAAACGTCTCGTTTGTCTCAAAGTCATGATATTCAGTTACTGTCAAAGAGTTGTGAAAAAAATATATTCACAAAAATATTCACATTTAACAAGCTGACATCAAAGAGGTTTACTTTTATAAAACTCAAACCAATTCATTGATGATCAACATAGTTGGCGATTAATGTAATAGTTGACAATTAATTGATCAATCGATTATCTTTGCCGCTCTACATGTAAAATTAGCTCCAAGTTGATGGACTACAACATGGAATTGCTCTTACATGTATTCATTACTCTCTTTCATTATTATTTTTGTGTTATTGATCTTTAGGTGTCGACTTCCAACCTTGGGCATTCAGGAGAAGATTTCCCACTGTTTGAGCCTTTTCCTGACGCTCCCACAGCCAGAGCACCTGCTGATGCCGGCGGTAGATCCATTTCATGTATCATGTTTTTATCTGTCTGTGATGATGATAATAAAACATTCTCTGATCAGTGATCAACAGCATCAGCTTCCTCCACAGCGCTGCAGAGGAGGGTCTGGCTAGTCCACACAGCATTCCGGGATGGGAGGAAAAAACACGCTCTGGTTATTGGCATTTCTGTACAACAATCACAATCGTCTTGGGCGGTGCTGAGCTCCGCACGGAGCCACGGCGCCTCTGCTAATAGCCTCGGGAGGAACTTGTTTTGGGTGGAACGTGTGTTTGATCAAAGGTGTTTTAGTCGTGCAACAGGAAAACTCAGATTGGACAGATAGTCTAGCTAGCTGTCTGGATTACCCTGCAGAGATCTGAGGAGCAGGTTAACCATAGTCCTCATAAGTCCACCGCAGTTTAGAACGCCAACACAAAGAAAGAGGAAGGTGACGGACATCCGGCCGTAAAGAAGGACATCCGGGGGGTGGAAATAGACCAAAGCATACAAACATGACGTACTCTGCCCTGTATCCTCCCTCTCAGCGTATCTGTCGGTGGCAGAAGGTTGACATGTGTCAGCAGACGATACGAACTGCAACACACGACGGCCTCCTACAACACCCCAACCTGGTGGTCCGCCGCGGTCAGCAGTTCCTGGTGAGAGTCACCTTCAACCGCCCGCTGCAGCAGAGAGACGACTTCCAGATGGAGTTCCCTGATTGGTGAGTTTCATTCAGGGTAGGACACAGATTTACAGGTTTTCCCAGTGACGTTTTTCCAAACATTCCCCAAAAAAGACTTTACATGTGTATGCCAACGAAACATTAAAACCTGTAACGGTAAACAACCATAACATTTAAAAATAATTAGACAATGTAAATCAGGCTGTTCTCAGGAACATTGGTATAGTAACACACTGTAATCTATGTCATTCCATGTATTATACTGTATGCAGCTTATTGACTGCTGCTGTAGAAGACTCTGGACCACATAGGGAGGGGTTCGGGTGTACGGTTTGGGCAGGGGGAGCGGAGTTTGTGTCCCACGGAAAACTTTCACCAGAAAACGCGTGTTCGCGTCCTGGAAATCTTTTTTCTAATCTTAACTATTCGATTGGTGTCTAATCTTAAACTGTCGATGCCGGCTCACAGTCACCTTGTCTCGCTATTTGAACCTATAGACCGCTAAACTAACTGTCACCTGACTGGCCAACATCACTGTAATTTCGTAGGATGAATTCTGGGATGGGACAACAGATGTACAGATTTTTCCCGTGTATCACAAAAATTCAAGAATAGACTGTGAATTTACATGTGCATGCACAAAAGAACAAAACAACCTGTAACTGGAACACCATGGACATTTCTATTTGTTTTTTTACTATTCTATGAAGCATTCGTACATATACTGTAGCTCTGAAAACTAATGCATTGTAATGTCCTCGTATTCCACGTATTTATTACTGTATGCAGCACTGCATGCAAAAAAAATCTTGAATAGGTCCAGTTATTGAGCGACAATGCTGTGACCAGCAGCTGCGAACCAGTGCTGCTATATAACCCTATGGGGCAATGTGCATCGTCAATTTGCGTCATTAAAAGTGTGTTTTTAGTATATAAGTGTCTGACTATACAGTATGGAAGGATCTCTTACAGAGAGAGCCTCTTCTAGTGTATAAAATCTCTTGTTTAACCAGAAACAACTCAAATTATACTATCCTAACCACCAGACTCCATTTAAAAAAGCAATACTTAGACATACATTGAGGGTGCATTTGCCCGATGGGACTTACACCATGGTAGCTTGTTTCACTACAGACGACTGCAGCGATTGCTTAATACTGGACCATGTCCAAGATGTTGTTACCCATCAGTCACTTAGACACAAAAACAGGTTGAAAAACAAAGTACCCTTCAACTAGTTGTTTGGTATCTAAACTTATCTGTCTTCGCCGCATGACGCTCCCTTTTGTCAACTAAACTCAACTGCAACGCTGCTGAAACGACATCAGCCCTGTAGCCGGCTCCCAGTCCACCTTTTCCGCGGCTAACCATATACGCTGTCACACGTGACGCACAGTCACCTCACGTTGCCATAATTTGGTAGGATCATCATCGCATGGTTGTGCATAGTTTGCGTTCCGATATCATACCAACCTGTGTCCTGAGCATGTGTTAACTGTAACGACACTGCACACTACATGGTTTGTGCATTATTAGGTAGCTCACAGATATTGAACAGGTCACTAAAAGTAATGACTATACAGTTCAAATGATTTGCAAAAATGTATTAACACACCACACACACACACACACAGAGCTGCTGTGTGACAGCTGTTCCCAGACGGCTTCGGCTTGATCACAGGAATACAATGGTTTACGGTCCGCAACGTAATATTTCTTTTTAATTCTTTTAACATTTATTTTTCAACACCATGTACCAGTTATCAAGTATAGTACGCTTTTAAAGTTTTTTAATGTGTACGCTCCATTTCTGGATTTTCGTCTCCTTGTATCCTTTCCTCATCACTAAGCCTCGTCCTCCTCCAGGTGAAAACCCTTCGGCCAGTAGGGGCTCCCTGGTGGTGGTGACCTTCAATTCCGTCCTGGAGGCCCGTGGTCGGGTCAGATTGTGGAGAGTCAGGGTGCAACTGTGACTCTGGGTCATCACGCCGACGCCCGACGCCATCGTAGGGAGGTTTCGTACGAACGTGGCCATCGTCATGGCCACCGCATGCAGCGAACCACAGGGACGCCGCCACCGACGTGTACGTGCTGTTCAACGCCTGGTGTAAAGGTAGAACTCCGTCACTCCTCTCTACTGTCACCTGAGAGTCACCATTCAGATGTTTCTGTCCTGTCTAGAAAAAAAGCAAAGATTTTCGAGTAGTTGACAACCATAAATGAATCGCCGTTTATTGGGTTAATCGATTAATCAGTTTGAGTCATTATTTATGAAAAGAAAGTAACACTTCTGTGTTGGAGCTTGTTAATGTGAATATTTTCTAGTTTCTTCACTCCTCTGTGACAGTAAACTGAATATGTTTAAGTTGTGGACAAAACTAGATATTGATGATGTCATCTTGGGCTTTGGGAAACACTGATTGACTGACATTTTTTCCCCATTTTCTGACATTTTATAGACCAAACAACTAACCAGTTTAATCGAGAAATTACAAGACTTTGTTACTGTATTACGTCAAATGTTCATGGCACTGTACTTTAATTTGTTAATACATTACAGAATTAAATGTATCTTTTACTCCGATACATTCGATACTCCGAATAGATCTGGACCACTTTGGACTATCAGGGATAACAACTTGATTTACAAGGTCTTACACACATCTACTTTGAAGCATTAGAGCTGAAAACAGAAACTGTGAGAGATTCAAGCAATGAAGCGACAAATCTCGTTACATCAAAATAAAATCAGAAGAAATTCCATTAGACTGCAAAAAGCAGGTTTGGTGATCATTGCCTCCTAGATTGCGAGTTAGTGCATGCTCCCTTCCAGTTGGTTATGTAATGTCCGTTTGTTGCCAAGCGCCAAAACCATAGGCCAAAACCAATAGAGAAGAGGAGGCAGTATGTAACTGATAGCGTCATGGAGCACCTGCTGCAGGCTCTGCAGCCAACGTAACAGGCGATGACCATCCCAACGACAGTGGTGACGGGATGGGTTTTCTTTTACTTTTAAAAGTGAAGTATATTTATTAGAACGTTTATTTTGGTACCTAAGTACAGTAATATAAGATACTAGTTTATTGAGAGTTTGAGTGTCCTGTGCGCGTTTCAAGAGTTATTCAGGGAGATCTAGGAAAACTTTTAATTAAGTTTATTCTCATTTTCACAGAGATTTATTGTTGTTTTAATTGACATTTCCTGTAAATTATGTTTTCAAAAAGTTTTTGAGAGAGTGAGAGCAGAAGGTTTCTTTCAGTGCCTGACTGAAGGATGCAGTGTTCCTTTATGTGTTGAGAAAATTCTTCTTTTTTAAGCTAAATAAAGCCTTCAAAAAGCTTTATACTATGAAGACTGATGCAACACAAAACACACACATACACAAAACTCTTCTTAATTCTTCCTTCAAGCGGCTTCATGTTTCAGAGAATTTCATTTGAGAGTTTAACGTTTTGTATCTGATAGGGGTATTAAAAACTCTCGGACTGTCTCTCTTTGCAGATGATGCTGTGTTTCTTCCTAATGAAGCTGAGCGGAACGAGTACGTCCTCAACGACCATGGTGTGATGTATCAGGGTTCATTTGATGCTGTGACAACCTGTGACTGGGTTTATGGACAGGTTAGTCTGGATCAACAGAGGCACCCGGCCACAATAAGCCTGACAAGCCGGATATCCGGTGTGTGTCACTTGGAAAACTGTGCGTTACCGATTGTATATACCCTTTAAAAAAATCACAGGCGGCTCTGATTGGTCAGCGTTTACCCATCTGCTCTCTCTGAGTCTCTGCACCATCATTGCAGCCAGGAAGCTGTAACAGCACTGTATAGCGGCACTTTTTTACCTATTCACAGTATAGTTGTGTCTTCACAACCGTACGTTTCTGGCGACAGTTTCTGATACGGGCTGTGTGCATTTCTCTGTGGTTTGAGTGTTTGAACCTTGACTGCTTTATAATTAAAGAGACATCTTACTTTATAATATGGGAACTTTAAAGAAATACAAACAACCCAGAGCATTTTTTTCCCTCCTATCCCAGAATGTATCTGTGTTTTCTTACTGCAGTTTGAGCGCGGCGTTTTGGACGCCTGTATTTACATCCTGGATGCGTCTAAGATGCCGATCAACGACCGAGGCACATCATCAAAGTGATAAGGATGGGATCCGCAATGGTGAGAAAGAGACTTTTACATGCCTGACATTTTTGCAGTTTTAGTTCAGCTAGCTTGGTCCAGAGTGAAATATCTCAACAGTTGTAGGATGGAGTCTTAAAAAACTTGGTTCAGACATTTCTGATCACCCAGAGAATGACGCTGATGATTCCCTGACCTTTCTCTTCCCCTCAGATTACGCTCAGGACGATAATGGCGTGTGTGTTGGGAACTGGAGTGACGACTACTCAATGGGCAGGTCCCCGACATCTTGGACGGGCAGCGTCCAGATCCTTCTGCAGTACCCAAAACCGAATCCCGGTCGGCTACGCCCAGTGCTGGGTGTTTGCTGGAGTCTTCAACACCTGTAAGAGCATGCACTGTTTCCAGGATACACTTGTCAAGGTGTTGTGTCAAGACTTTCAGATAACTTTAAGTGTAGATGGCCTACCTAACAACCAAATAGAGACCCAAAACAAACACAGAGGCTGCAAACAACTGCAAAGAGACAAAACTACCAAAAACTGACTACAAAATGACCACAAAGTATTGCAAAACAATCACAAACAGACCTAAAACAACCACAATGAGACAAAAACAACTACAAAGTGACACAAATGAGTACAAAAAGACTGGTCCTGTTTCTTTTGTGTAAAATCTTTAGCTGAATAGTCACTACAACTGAAATAAATGCAGTGGAGTTAAGACTACAATATTAAATAGATTACATATAATTTGACTTCTCATATATATATTAGGGCTGTCAAAATAAATTAATTAATCTGAGAAAAAATAACGCGTTAAAAAAAATAACGCAGATTAATCCATTCCATATTGACATTTGACCTGACATTTGTTCTAGCCACCATTGGACTGTAAAATGAAGGAGGGAGACGAGAATGTGCTGCCTGGATCATTAACTGGAACATTTACTTATAAAAATCTTCTTCCTGAATAGGGTTGGGTACCGAAATCCGGTGCTAATATGGCACAGGTGCCTTCACGACCTGTATCTACCAGACCGAATAGCAACGCGGATTTCGGCGCCTCATTTCGGGGCAACTGATATGTCTGTGCTTCTCTCTGATGCTCTGAAACAGACGTTACAGGCAACAGAAACATCGCAGCAGCTAACGTTAGCCTACCGCTAGCTAGTAGCTGGATTAAACATGGTTACAATGCTGACAGCTAACGCTAAACGGTGTAAAGTTTGACTGTGTTTTACTGTATAGGATTCAACACCGGGATGCAATGTGCAGCTGCCATTGTTGGAAAAACACAGACGGTGCGTTCAATGACACTGGTAACCTACAGCGTCGTGGTGCATTCAAAGTTGTTGTTAAAGGCCCTTTTCCCATCTGGTAGTAGTTTTTCTCATTCAACAGCAATTTACTAGTGAAATAAGTTATTGTTATAGTTATTACATTATTATTAAATCATTTAATTTGACCATATGGCCTTAGCAATAAACAAGCCTTCTTTAATGTTGCCGACTGTTGTTTAGTACCCTCTTTTTAACTTTCTTAAAAAGTATCAAGGCACCGGGCAAAAATGATGTATGCGATTAATTTAGATTAATTAATCACAGACTATGTAATTAATTAGATTATTTTTTCTATCGATTGACAGCCCTAAAATATATATATATATATATATATATATATATATATATATATATTTATTTTTTTTTACTATATTTAAATGGAGCAGAGGCATGAGTGTGTTTTATGAAAGTGACACACCATTAACTATGTGATTTTTGTTGATAGCATGAAATATTTGATGATTTGAATATTTCATATCTCTGCAGTCCTACGCACCCTCGGCATCCCGGCAAGGACCGTCACAAACTTTGTTTCAGCTCACGACAGCAACGGCAACCTGAAGATCGACCTCATCTGCCTGCCTGATGGCTTGCCGGACGACCAAAACACCAGGGACTCCATTTGGTCAGTCATCCCTGTTGCTAGGAGACCGCCAGGCCAGAAACTAGTCCATTCGAAATGTCTCAACTGTCCTGTGCACATTTTGACAAAGTCATGATTTAAACCAGAAAGAAAACCTCATACACTCCAATAAAATTACTCAAGTTTGTACTTAAGGAAATGTACTTTGGTACTTTTCACCACACAGACACAAAATGACTACAAAGAGACTCAAAGAGACTACAAAGAGATACAAAGAGACTACAAAGAGACAGAAAGTGACAGAAATGTACCACGAAGAGACAAAAATGACTACAGTGAGACGCTAAATAATACAAAGTGATGCAAACGTCTACAAATCACAGACACAAAAATATCACAAAGAGACACAAAAGGACAACAACGAAACATAAAGAGATATAGAAAAGTCACAAACTCACAAGTAGCAAAAAATGGACACCCATCCATCTATCGTGATCCACCTATCCGGGGTTGGGTCAAGGGGGCGGTAGCACCAGCAGGGGACCCCAATCTTTCCTTTCTCGAGCCACATCAACCAGCTCTAACTGGGTAAAATACCTTACATTTGTACTTAAGTACAGTACTTGAGTAAATATTTTTTCCCCCAATGGAACCATGTTCGTAGATATGGCCTCTTCCTGGCACTTAGATAGTCCAAATACTGCAGTTTCTTTACCGTGTAAGGTCTGTGACAATTACTCTTTTTTGGAGGGGAGGGTAATCAGATATAACATTAAGGTATTAGAACATGTGTAATCTGTGGTTTGGCTGACTAAACACATGTACAAAAAGGTGTACTGACAGCACGTCTCTGTAGGAACTACCACTGCTGGAACGAGGTGTTCATTAGGCGCGACGACCTGCCGCCCGGCCTCGAAGGATGGCAGGTGGTGGACGCCACGCCCCAGGAGACCAGTGATGGTAGGCAGACAGACACAGACAGAGCAAGACGGACGGATCAACAGATAGCTGGACGCTAAACATGATGGTTGTTTTACAGGATATTTTCGCTGCGGTCCAGTTTCAATGATAGCCGTCAAGGAAGGTTTGCTCTGTCACCCGTTTGACGCAGGGTTCGTCTTCTCTGAGGTTAGTTTCTTTCTTTATTTCTTTAAAGGCCTCATGCAGTGAAAAATGCATGTTCCCAGTGTTAAGCCTGTATCCCTATGATACATGTTCATTTATCTATTGTTGTTTTAAATTTGTAAAAAAAAATATACATATTTTTACATTATAATCATGGTCTGTTCTCTTCCTGTGAAAAGTTTTAAATGTTTGATGACTCATCCTGCTATAATGTAACCCTATAGGGCAAATGATTACTATCAGTTTGTTTCACCTAAAATGGCTGTTTTGGACACTGAAAGGCGTTCCCCCAGCCTGCCTATGGTCCCCCAGTGGCTAGAAATGATGATAGGTGTAAACCGAGCCCTGGGTATCCTGCTCTCCCTTTGAGAAAATGAAAGCTCAGATGGGCCGATCTGGAATCTTCCCTTTATGACGTCATAAGGAGGAAGGTTACCTCCCCTTTCTCTGCTTTGCCCGCCCAGAGAATTTGGCCCGCCCATGAGAAAGAGAGAGACATCATGGCTTTCAAACGAGCAAAGTGGCAGTTGGTCAAGGTCAACACTGCCTGTGTGACCCGTCACTTAGACACAGAAACATACAGTGGCGAGAAGTCCTCTGCAACAGATAACAGGCTTTCTTCCTGTGGTTTCATGTTAGCTGCTGTCACTCTGGCGGGGGAGGGTGCAGCATAACGCCCACGCAGTGCTATTGGTTACTTTAAACGGCAGTCAACATCCGAGACAAGTCCCTCCCTAGCTTTGTGTTTTTACAGGAAACGCGTAAACATGCGGAAACAAGTGGTGTTCTGGCTTCCATTTCATGAGGCCTTTAAGAACAATCAATGGAAGAAGTAATGAGATATTATGCTAAGGGGAAGGGTAGGAAAGGGGGTATTGTGGTTAGAATGAGGGAAGTACTTTTTGCAAATCTTGGAATATTGAAATATTTTATTTTACAGATTCCATCTTTGGGGTAGATCCGATTTCATTTCTATGTGTAATCTCAAATTTTTCCACGTCTAAAGGTTTTTCAATTGAAAGGGTATTACTTTGTGTTTTAAATGTTGTTTTGAATTTTTTTTGCTTAATATCTTTCTTTACTTACTTTAGCATGATAACTAAGCAATAACTCACGATAGGCTGAGGTAAGTTGTGATTTTATCACAGCTAAGGGGTGTTGTTCAGCCGGACGCACAGCCATTACGTATGGCAATATGAATTTACATTCCTATTCCAATATTAAATATTTTAATAACAAACAATTTCACAATGGAACAGGCCCTCCTGGGCTGCCTGCACATACCGAGGCAGCTGCTGTGGAACGCAGGTAATGTTAGCTTACACTAGCAGCTAGCATAGGCTATTTTTTTTTTTGCTGACGCCAAAGGTTCTCTAGAACTAAAGAGAACGCATTACCTGCTGCACCAATGGTATGAAACGCTACACACTTTCTGTCACCTAAATTGGCATCATAACGGTGTTTCCTCCAGGTGAACAGTGACGTTGTCTTCTACAAGCGGGATCGCTACGGGACTCTGACTCAGTACTGGGTGGAAACGGATTACATCGGAAAGGCTGTTTACACCAAATCTTTGGACAGCAACTCACCAAACAACATCACACAGAACTACAAGTACCTTCCAGGTAACACACAGACACACATTTCAAATTACAAAAATGAGACTTATCTTATTAGTCGATATTAGTCGTTTAAATGCGTTTAAAAGTGAGAATCAAGATCTTTATGACATGGAAACACTACCGTTTTTGTCCACAGGGGATGCCAAAATAAACACAAAATGAAAGTTGCTTGTAGTTGCTTTAATGGCAGGGTTAGTAATGTTGAAAAGCTAGCAAGATATGAAAGTAGCATCTCCTCTGGGCTTCCTCTAACCCCTCCCCCCGCCCACACACAGACATCCATGAGATATCACTTTCCATTGCCATGTCTGTTAACCGCAGCAATGGCAACTTTTGCTGAGTTTTCTCCTCCATTAGCACAATGTTTTCCTGTGTGTGAGTAAAGTACAAGTACGTTAAATTTGTGCAGCAGCTGTGTTTGTAGATACTGCGTCTTTAATGTGACTTCATTAAAGACTTGAGGGGGTTGGGAGACGTTGGAGTCGGTGGTGAAGTGATTTCTGTCTGCAGGTAGCGCAGAGGACCAAAGGACTAAGGACCGGGCGAAGGAGTACGGCATGGAGAGTGATCAATCCGAGCTGCCTGAGATCACACTGTCTATCATTATTAACGCCAGACAGGTAACACACCTGTCTACACGTCTGTCTACTGAACATTATGGGTGTCATGATTTCAAATCGAAAATTTATCGAAATTAACTTTTTTTTCGATTAACAATATCAAAGAAGGATCGGCGATTCCCTGTATTTTTTTCTCTATCCACCCCCGCCAACTTCGCATGTCTAGAAAAACAGACGTAGCGTAGTGTATCCGGCTGGTAGCATGCAGCTAAAGACACAAGGTAAGGGTATCTTAATGGTAGCCAGCAGCTGCACTTTTCCAGACACCATGGCCACTGCCGGAGTCAGAGATGACGGAGAAACAGCAGAACTTGAAAATCCTCCTGCTTCCCTGAAGTCCCCTTGTGGCAACATTTTGCCTTTCCTGTGTTAAGTTATGGAAACAAACAACGAAGGTAAAGCAGGTGGGCTCTGACAGGACACCATGGTGCATTCAGGTGCACTTAGTAAACTCAGAGAAACTCATACTGTTGCTGCAAAGTACCCATCAAACATCTAGTGGCTCTTGGTGCAGCATTGCCATAACTGCTGAAAATGTTTAAATCAAATCATATATATATATATATATATATATATATATATATATATATACACACACATATACACACATATACACACACACACACATGTATATGTGTGTATATATATATATATATATATATATATATATATATATATATATATATATATATGATTTGATTTAAACATTTTTATTTCAGCAGTTATGGCAATGCTGCACCAAGAGCCACTATATAGAGCTGCATATTTTTACATGTAAATGGATGAATTAATTTATTTCAACCAAACCAGCGTAGTGATTTTAATGATTTTAGAGATGTTTCATGTTAAACAAAAAGGATCTTGCTCTTTAACAAAAAGGTCTATCTCTGTAGGGATCCTTTCAATAATGTTGTCAAGACACTTAAAATAATAATCGGAGCATGTCAGTGGCAAAAACAACACGTTTTGTGGATGGAAATTGACGGTGTGCATTTGCCCATTAACGTTACATTGCGTCTTGTTTTGAGTCTTGCTCAATACTGGACCAATTGTTGTTCACATTTGTCTCTTAGACACAAATACATAGGAAAATAGGGTCCAGGTTGAAAAGAAATTCAAAGTTACCCTTTAAGTACAAATTCAATGTACTTATACTCTCCACCCTTCTCTCCAGGTCAACCTGGGTCAGGATGTCAACCTACAGGTGGATTTCCACAACAACAGTGATGTCCCCAAAACCATCCAAGCTAACCTGGCCTGTTCCGTCATCTTCTACACCGGAGTTAGAGCCAGTCACTTGAAAAATCACAACTTCACCATCACCGTGCCGGCCAATCAGAGTGAGCGATGTCAGAGAGGAAATAGTATTATGTGGTTATTAGAGATAACCTCTGTTACAATCTGTGTGTGTGTGTGTGTGTGTGTGTGTGTGTGTGTGTGTGTGTGTGTGTGTGTGTGTGTGTTGCAGTGAAGAGTGAGCTGGTGAAGCTCACAGCTAACGAGTACATGCCGTATTTGGGCACCCAGATCTGCCTGCACTTTATTGTTACTGGACAGATTGAGGACGAATCAGTGACCGCCATCAAAGTGCTCGAGCTGAAGATCCCGACGCTCACCGTGACGGTAAGACTCGTGTCAGGGTTGAAAATTGGCCAATTTCCCTCTTTAAGATTTAGTTTGGTGTAAGGTACTTTGTTGTGTTACCTCTGTTAATGAATCAGAAGTGGTAAAATGCTGTAACGAGTGGCCGTTGACTGCGTTGTTCATTAATAAAGAGAGACGTGCAGTGCCGTCTTGGTTCCGACATCGGACGCCCGGGTTTCTTTATTTTATAGTCGAGCCAGAGTATGGGCGATGCAATAAACCCTCGGTTACATTAGAGCAGCGCCATTACAACCATAGGGACACTGGCGTTATTTTTTTTACAGTTGATGTTCTCGGCGTGTTGTTGTTCTTCTTCTTTTTCTACTACATCTTCTTCTGTGATTCCAGCTGAGTGGCTTGCCTCAGGTGCGGCAGCAGATGTTTGCCAACGTTACCTTCACCAACCCCTTCAACTTCGCCCTGAAGGACTGTAGGCTGGCCATGGAAGGAGCTGGAGTCATGAGCGAGAAGAGACGTCTCAACAAGTACGCGCACACACACACACACACACACACACACACACACACGATATATATATAAGTGAAGTCAAAACACCTCGATCACTCCCTGGGGACTGTCTGCAGTATAGGTCATAAGTCGCGACCCCTCCATGTTAGCCGATGGGACGTGGGCCAAACTAAAAAAATCAAAGTGCACGTCAAATACTTTTTTCTAGAGCTGCAAAGGTTAATCGATTAGTCGTCAACTATTAAATTAACCTGCAACTCTTTTGATAATCGATTAATCGGTTTGAGCGAAACATTCTCCAGATTCCAACTTCTTCAATGTTTTCTAGTTTCATCACTCCTCACCGTCTTAGAGTTGATGGAACATGGACCAAAAAAAAAAAAATCAAAGTAAACATCAAATAACATTTTTCCCAAAGATGGTTTTTGTCATTTTAGGTAGTTTTGATCACGCTGATGTTTGTTCATTTTTCTCATCAGTTTGGTTTTCATAAGGGCTGTCAAAATGAAAACGATAACGAGTTAGAGCAAATTCCTTTCAACACCACCACCATTTTTTTGACGCAGGATTAACGCATGCTGTTGAACTTAGGCCGGTTACACACTGGATGCGTCGCGCAAGCGTGTCAGCTGCGTGGCGTGTCCGTTTTTATTTCGGCTCCCATGTTAACAGGTTAGAGCTTACACACTGCCTGTGTGACACGCGCGAAAACGCGTGCATGCTAGAAATAGAACCGACGCCTATTTTTCACGCAACACGCAAGCGTGTTGGAAGCGTTTCCAGGCAACATAGAATAGGAAAAGATGTTTATATGTCCTTTAGACACGAATATATATTAATAAATGACATGTTGATGTTTGGAAGTCTCTAGGTTTTGATATAAATGCAGGTATCGCTAATCCTTCTTTTAGGGATACATGAATTTAAGTGACTGTCCAGGTATACCTAAGTTAAGCTAATGCTAGCTTGTGTCAGGTATAGTATTTTTTATTTAGGTGATTAGTAATATTTTAGTAAGATGCTGAAAATGCAGTTTGTCGTGTGTTATCAAAGCAGCAGCTCGGAGGCTCGAGTGGTCTGAGTGGCGAGTCAATCCCCATAGACCCCTATGTTAAAAAAATCCAAACTTTTACAGCACAAATACACACATTTACAGACTGGTACAAAAAAAACAACTGTTTTGGTTTCTATTACATTTCCCCCTTTGACATTTCATGACAACTGTATGAGGGTTTTTTTTTTAAGTTACTCACCCATTTAAATTATATTAAGGCTTAAAGTTGTGTTACTATTAGAGTTGAGCCGGATACTCGGCTGAAACGAGTATCCGGTACGGATAAAGCACTTTTGCCGAGTACGAGTATTATACGAGTAATACGAGTCAATATCTGTGCTCGGATTGAATAAAAATCCTCATTGGGTAGTTGACTGTGTCTGCGTTCTGTGATAGGCTAGTCGTCACAGCGCCCCTCCCCTACACACACACAGATTTATTGTGTTGCTGTGTCCCGCTCTGCTCACTCACACACAGAACTCTGTCTCTCCCTCTCTGTCTCTCCCTCAGTCACTCAGGTTCGCGGGTCTTTTCCGTTAACGTTAGGGTTTCTTCAGCTTCAGGTTTGTTTTTTACTTCGGTTTGTAGTACTTACTTATTAACCAGTAGAGTTCTGGTAAACGTGGGGTTTGTTCAGACGTGGTGCTCGGTAGAATGCGACTCGCGTTGCGTCTCTTCCTGTCGGAGATTTTTTTTCTTTTTTAAACCGTCAGCTGGCTCTAAACAGATCTGAAAAACAGCGTCGGACTATTTGATCCGTAGAACACAGTCCCCCCTGCCCCCCTCTCTCTCTTTCTCTCTCTGTCTCTCTCTTACTCACTCACACACACACTCTCTCACACACACACACACACACACACACACACACACACACACACACACACACACACACACACACACGGTGTGGAAATAAAAAAAATAAAAAAGAACCAAAAAAAAAAAATCACACTGATCATAAAAAAATTAAAAGTTAAAAAAAGAAAGTTATGTTGAGTATGAAAACTCTTGTTCATTACATTTTACTTCATAATTGCAACCGCATGTGTTGTATTCATTGTTCTTGTTCTGTATATAGTTTGTTTGTTATCGTGATCAAAACCATTGATCTGAAGCTCAATGCTGATGCTGTCATGTAAATAGTTTTCTAATCAGCAATAAATATAACAATTTCTGATCAACCCATATCAATTGCATGCTTAAAATAACATACCGGTTAAAGCCCCGCCCATTTCAAGTCAACCCGGCCCACTTCCGGGTTAAATCCTGCCCACTTCCGGGTTAGGCCCCGCCCAGTCCGAGTACAGATACAGATAATTCATATGGTTAACAGATACAGATACAGATAATGCTGTACTCGCTCATCCCTAGTTACTATCGACACAAAATAAGATATTTTGCTAAGAAAAGCTGCATTTCCCATTCAACCAAGTACCCTGCATCATAAATACATAGCATTTTTAGCAAAGCAAAATGCTTAAAAATCTTTGAAAATGTACCGAGAAATGATAATTTTAATTGTGGATAAAACTCCTGCCTTGATTGAAACAGCACGGCATATCTGTCCTAAAATTGTGGCCGCATCTACATATTGCTCTAATGAACAGCAGCGGCCAATGTGGTATCTATGTATGTATGTATGTATGTATGTATGTATGTATGTATGTATGTATGTATGTATATATATATATACATACATACATACATACATACATACATACATAGATAGATACACATACATAGCAGCGCCCGTATCCAGGATATTTTGGCTTCCCTTTTGTACAGTGAGAAGAAGTGGAGACGCGTCGTCCATCTTTATATACAGTGTATGATCTTAAGCAAGCGGCCCACAGTTGAGGCGACCCAATTGGTAAACCAAATATTTTCATACATAAATTTGTTAATGTCTTC
This sequence comes from Sander lucioperca, assembly GCF_008315115.2. NCBI lineage: Eukaryota > Metazoa > Chordata > Actinopteri > Perciformes > Percidae > Sander > Sander lucioperca. Next base: position 5,041,870 of record NC_050196.1, on the reverse strand, counting down.
CTAAACTAACTTTAAAAAGGTCAAATGTGAGTATATTATGGAGAAATAAAGATATATGAAATGTTTATATTGACACATAAAAGCCTCTTACATGGCAAATGTCAAAATCTCCTGTAAGAATTTTTTTTTTTCACACTGTAAAATAAAACAAATTTAAATTCAAAACTACATAAGTTTAACAGAATTATTCTGTTTTATTTCATAGATTATATATATACATATATCATATATTATATATATTATATTTACATGCCCATGGTAAAAGGACATGAAAAACCTCAACATTTTTATTTTCCCTACCCGGAATATTTAGCCTTGACTTTTGTACAGTTGGAGGATGTGGAGACACATCGTCCATCTTTATGTATACAGTCTATGGTGATGACATGTTGTGGCTGTGTGTATTTATACCCGTGCACCTGTTTGTGTTTCAGAGTCATTGAGCCTCATGCTTCGATCTCCTGGAAGGAGTCGTTCATCCCTCGGCTGGCCGGAAAGCGCTGCATTGTGGCGGTGATGGACTGCAGCAACCTCTGTCATGTAACCTCCCCACCTTCCTCTCTCATATTACAAGCTGTGGAATGACACTACAATTACTCAAGTACTGTATAACATAACTGTGTTCATGTTCAGACACTCTCCGCGGCAATTGGCCATATCCGAACACATCGGCGCTCATCAAACAGTCAAATATATGTACAAAAACATTTGCATGTCTAATTAGTATACAAAGGTGACTTTGATGAGAGACAGCAGTAAGAAGGCTTGGGCGAGGCTCAGGTGGCGCTGTAACTTTACATTCAGCTTTTACTGAATCATTTGGAGTTGCTGAAGCATGCCATTTCATTGTGAAGAACAGAAGTACGGTCCTGGACATGTTGACATCATTAGTCACGTTTCCATCAACATATTTTTATGCACATTTTGAAGTAGCGCATTAGAAAATGTTGATGGAAACGGCAAAATTCAAAATTCAAAAAAAAAAAAAAGACTCAAATTTGCTAAAAAAGTTTTTACGCTTGCTTGAGGTGGTTTTTGCCTTTTTAGAATAGGAGTTAATGCGCAAAATGGGAGATGGAAACAGCTTTGCCAAATAAGTTGTGACGTAGCGAACATGTAACTCACATGACTATAGTCCCGGTATCGATCGGATGGGGGAAGGATCGGGATATGGGTCCCATCCAGTGTGCCGTACACTTGTGGCACAAGGTACGTGGTGGAGTTGCTGTGCGCTATAGCCTGTGCCTCAGCCACGTCGGGTAAATTGACGAATTGGTTCAAGAGCTTGAATGGTATGGCCCTGCACACCGCGTATACACATGTCTCACTGACACCAAATGTCTCTGCCACAACCCTGTATTCTGCACATGTGCCCAACTTGTCCAATGCTACCTCTCTCCATTTAGCCAGAGAACTTAGCTTCTAAACTCTTTGATTTACTAAGCCGGTTTGCAATCTACAACCAATGCGTAACGTCAACTTGTGATGAAACTACGCTTTGCGTAAGTCTAGTTTATTCGCTCGAAACCAGTTGATGGAAGCGCTTCTAATTTGCATTTTCTTTAAAAGTTAGCTTAAAATTCGCTTGACAATTAGATGGAAACATGACTAGTGATGTTAATTGGACGACTTGTTAGTACGGTTATTACCCCCGAAAAACCAGCAGCGCCCAGAAAGTGTTTACAGCGGGGAGATAGGGGCGTCCGAGTACGGCCAAGGGTAGCGCGCGGCTAATTCCCCGGTGTTAGCTTCCTTTGGTCGGCTCTTGTCTTGTAGACAAAACTAAAGTAAATGGTTGAAATGATATTCCCTTAGAAAGGTAAGACGGTACAATTTAGTTTTACACAATTAAATGAACTGAAAACATTACAAGATCATTTATATTCGCATTCAAACAGATATTTGGATAGAATGTTAGCTTAAAAGTGTCTGAGAATCAGGGGCGATTTCAGGGAATCTGCTTAGAAATGGAGAAAATATGGGATAGGATAGAATAACAATGCAATTTTGCAAACGTAAAACATCACATTCATTATTAATTTCGCTTGTTTTCATTTTCAACTAATTGTGTATCCAAATGCAAAACACATTTTCTATGGGCTCTTAAAAATTTGGATAGTCAAAACATGAATTGTGCAACAACGGCTGGGAAGATTTTTTCACAGTACCGTATAAAAATGAAGTGCACATACATTAACAATAAACTTGCCTCAAACTTCAACAAAGAAAACCTGGCTGTACGCAGTTTTCAGATAACAGGAAACAGAACAGAATTAAAATGCAATGCACAGTATATATATATATATATATATATATATATATATATATATATATGTATGTGCAAGTGCTCTACAGTGAGTTCAATATGTTTCTACTTCTAAACTGGCCTCAAAATTTCAACAAAGTACACAGTTGCCATACAATGTGTGTTTAAAGTATATATCCATTTACCAAATGGAGAGGCAGCGTTTGGCAGAACAGGCAGCAAAGTGACAGTACTCTGATCCAATGGAAATCAAATTTGTCAGATTGACAGCACTCTAGCCCAATAATATTAGAGTGGCACTTCTGCGCATAGACACAGTTCTGTTGAGTACAAATGTAAAGTACTTGTACTTTGAGTATTTTCCATTTTATGCTGCTTTATACTTCTTCTCCACTACATCTCAGACTGACATATACTTGCCCTGTTGTGTTTTTTCAGCTGAGGGGAGTTGCTTGTGTCAACATCACGCCCTGAGATGATTGGTTCACAGAGCTGTGTGACCCCCGCCCCTCTCCATTTCCACTACGCCTCCACCAATCACAGCAACGTCTTTGATGATTTCATTTCTTGTTTGATTTCAATTTACGCAAATCCCAGGAAATTCCAAGCTTTGATATTTTTGCTCCACAGACGGAGGCAGGTTGGCGTGAGATTTTAAAATGAGTTTAGCTAGTTTAGTGAGGAAGCTCAAGGGTTAAAAGGTCATATAGAGGAATAATAATACATGATTTTGAATAGCTTTATTGGGCAAATTTGAGAAATTTGAGGATTTTGTTCTTGATAAAATGAGATTTAAGAACTAAAATATTATTATTAATCAATGCTTTTGAATCAGTAAACGTCTCAGAGAGTCTCCTCTCAGTCTGAGATATAAAATCTGTTTAATCATCATTTTAATGTTTGGATGAAAATACATTGCGTGTGATTGTACTGTAGGCTTACTGCCGAACCTTTTCTGCTAACAGTAAAAGCATTTTCAAAACCACTGAAGGTGTCACAGAACATTATTTCCACATCCACCAAAATCATTGAGGACGAGACAAACTGCAGTTCAGTTTCAGTATTTTTTAAAGAACTCACTCCAATGTCAGTTACAGCTGTGGAGGAAGAACTCGGCAGTGGCGGAGCTAGAAAGTCTGGTGTCCTGGGAAGACGGTACGCAGGAATCCCCCAAATGGTTGAAATTAGACACATTTGTAAATCTTTACATATCTAACCCTAGAACATAAACAACAGAAAATAGACATTAACTGAAAACATGTTATTTTACTCAGTGATATGACATGTTATGCCACTGAACTGCAATTTATATGGAAGGAGAATAAAAACATAGCATGTGGTCCAGGGGTAACTGCAGGCCTACCCTCTTCATCCCTGTCATCTCCCTCTGCCTCCTCCTGATCACTCCATTCCTCTGTCCCTCTCTTTTTCAATCTGCAGCCTCCTCTTCCTTCTTTTTTCCACTTTGAACTTTACTTATTTCATCTCCTTCTGTGGCCTTCTCCTGCGCTGACCTGCCTGACCTCTCCAGTTTACTGCCTTCTCCTTCTTTACTTCCCTCATTCTCTTCCTCATTTTGCAATATCCCCACTTTTAGCTTTCCTTTTCACTTTCGCTTCAGCTAATCTCTCCAACTGTACTGTGGCCTGCAAGAGTCCAGATGTGAAAAGCTCTGGTTGTTTTTGTAATACATTACACTGTAGGTCCATGTAGCTAATAAGTATAACAAATATAAATCATCACATGCACACAACAGTTACGTTTAGGACTACTTAATCCCATTGTATTTGTTGTTTGACAGTAAAGGATCTAACCCGGTTTAACTTGTGCAGCCTCGTTGCTGTGACATGTGAGAGCAGGTGGATTTATAGTACTGCTAAGCTAATCAAATAAAAATGATTGATCTCCTAGTTAGCGCTGTGCAGTGGGTTGGAACGTAACGCCACCGAAACGACGACCCTCTGTAAACATTACGGGTTCAAACATGCCAGTTTTTTCATATTTTGTATTCAAATAAAATGCAGCTCAGTCGCTCCACTCTTTGCCAGGATGCAGACCACCACAGCAGACTCGCTGTGTGTGAGCCAGACTGTGTGGATTTGAGGGTCAGGGTCCTAAGATTAACTTTCAAATTATTCACTTTTTGACTGTAGAGCCGCCCCTGGTAGGCAGACAGGCAGATATTATATTCCACAAGAAAAGAAGGTTAGAAGCAAATCAGACGGAATACACGAGGAAATATACTGGAATGCACAATTCAAGTGACTGCGCTGTTCCACTACCACTGTAGCTGAGACAAGGATCAGGCCAGCAGTGAGTGGTTGCTATGGTGCAGCGTTGATTAGTGGTTAGGTTGCAGGTGTGCAGCTGGGAGCAGGTGAATCAGCTTGGCAGCAATCAGGAGCCGGGAGAGAGAGGGAATCACCACGGCAACAACACAGACAACACAACTTTTACATGTAACCCCACACTTTAACTTCGATCGGAATACGTTCTCCACCAGTGGTTATTACATCACATTCAGGTCAACAAGTAAGAAAGCCAATCAAACATCAGACTTTTCAGAAGTTTAATACCCTCAAATTACATTTTGAAATACTGGAAACGTAACATTACGGCAGTGACCTTATGCTTATGTTCATGTAGTGTCGGACGGGTGGAGTTGGAGGATGCTCATGAGAAGTTGGAACCAACAACTTGGAAACTCGGTAAAGATTCTGTTGCCTGACTTGCTGACTTGACGTCATATGTGTCATCAACATGGCGGGCGGGAGGTCATATCGTCGGGATGAATGTTTTGCACGGACAGAAAATCATTAATTTACAATGAAAGAGTAAGTTACAGATGCATCGTTGCATTTCAAGTGTTGCATACGGTATCTTAGCCTACTTTGGATGTATCGTGAGCTAAACCGGGTATCACTGTCACTGTGTCACCAGCCAAAGCATTAGCAAGAGTTTGTTGTAGCAACCAAAGTAATAGTAACTTATATTAATATAATGAAACCCGAGGACGCTTTACACAAGTACAGGGGGACAAAAAGAAAATAGTAGGCCAACGCAAACATAGACTAAAAGCTAAGTAGAAAAAAATCGAGCGCTAAATGGAAGAGGGACGTAATTTAATTCAGGCTACTTACAACCATTGTAAAGTTATTTTATGAATGAGATAGACATATTGCATACCTGAGGGCCAATTCAGGGTCGGTTTTAAAATAATTTACAATCCCGTCTGTTCAAAACCCGACCAAAGTTGACTCAGGGTTGTCGCCCGTTGTCTTGCACTCACCCTTTTAGCATTAAGTTCTTTGTTTAGTTCCAGTATCAGCCATAACTGTAACAGATAACTTCTAAAATAAAATTCAAACACAACTAGGCCTATATAAAGAAATCTCCTGCTACCTTTTACCTGGCTGGATACTCGTTAACACAGGCTTTTCCGGTGTTACACCGAAATCTGTGAGCCATCACAAAGCCATCACACTACCTGCCTAAATCATTCTGTGACTTTGCGGGGAAAATCGGACCCTGGCAAAAGCATGAATAAAAACTATATAAAAATAGCGTTTGTTTCACCGTTAGTCTAGTTTGTTGTTACAGGTCATTTATGATCATCAGTTGGAAAATAAAACGGTTCCAGAAACATTTCTGTTAGCTACTTTAATAGTTAGCAACCCTCCTTCCTTACAGCATTTGATTTGACTCGGACATAGAACACGCCGTGAGGAGACTCCCTTTAAGTCTCCCTTTAAATGTTCTCTGTCCGGGCCAACCCATGTGGCCTTAAGGCTGCGTTCAGACAGGGAAACAGCGATCTAGCGATTTGCTGACTGCTAGCTGCAGCAATGACTACGTTTACGTGCACATAATATTCCGGTTTTTGCTTTATTCCGAAAAAGACAATATTCCGTCTAAGCTGTTTACACGGCTAATGAAAGTGAATATTCCACTAATAATCCCGTTTACATGTAGCCGTGCAAATTATGATTTCTTTCTAAGTTTACCAGAGGTGGAGGACTTGTTGGACCGTGCGAACACAGCGTCCCTCTCCTTCATTCCTTCAACCAAAGGTCGGCGTAGCGATGTGTGCGCATATCCCAAAACCTGTTGATATCCAAGTCTTTATTAATTATTATATATATATAATTATTATTATTATTAATAAAGGTAGCTGTCTTTCTCCTTCTTATCGGGTCTGCAGCCTTGGCTGGTTGGTTTGTGTACAGCAACCATAGCAACGCACAGAGCTGACCATAAGCCTGTGGTAAAAAAAAACCTGATTTAGACGCATATTACGAATGCGCTGTAGACATGTCCAAAAAATGCCTCTAAAACCCGAATAATACCGGAATATCCCACGTCTTAATAGGAAAATTCTATATTCAGAAAAAGGCCTTTTCTGGAATATCCAACCAGAATATGCTGTTAACATGACCTGTATGAAATTCGGAATATTGTCATATTCGGAATAATAGTGGAATATTGGTGTGCATGTAAACGTCCTCATTCTTGCATAATACTGGACCAATTTCAGAGATTGTTGTTCCCATAAGTCACTTTCACACAGAAACCTGGGAAACGAACGCAAAACGATAACGATAAGATTCTGACAGCATTAATCTGATGAGCACAACTCCCCTTCGCTGCTGACTTTTTAGCCAAGAGCTTGTACACTTCCAATCTGAAAGCCTCAACTCTGCTCTCCAACCCGCTGTACAAGTTGTGCCCATATGTCAGATAAACATGCCAAGCTAGAAGGTAGGACAACTTTGGTTGCACCAGATCAGAGCAGATGAGGCCCTGCTTGACTTCATGTTAGCTACGGAAAATGCTATGACAAACGCCTCTTCCTCCATACCTGCTCTGTTCCGCGCCAGATGGTTTGTTAACACAGAGCCGTCAGAGAAGCAATCATTGGAAGCTGGGGGAGCAGGCACTTTAAAGAAATACCTGGGAGGTGATAGTCTATCACGTCCAGAAATGTTAGTTTGAATTAACAGTCTTGGGCGTCACACACACCTAAACTCTGGCTGTAGCAGTGTAGCAGTAGCTTCTCCCCAGACACTGATAGGTGCGGTGCTGGAGGAAGTTTAATTAATGAACTCTATTAGCTGGTTCTTGGTATGGACTTCAGTCAGAATGCATTTGACAGGACGGCAGTATTAGTTCACTGCACTTTATTATGTTAGGTTGAAGGCACAGCAATGCACAGGGCACATATTTACTTTAGACTAAATCTGTGAACCTGTGGTTGTGACAAAACAACGAAAGCACAGAGTTGATGGCGTCCAAAACAATCCACAAATAACAATTGTATTATACATACTCTAAAATGAACAAATTAACTAAATTACTCAAGTTTACCTTAATATCAAACTAAAGTGCACAACAAGCCTTAATATAATGTCCATAAATGTACATTTAAAAAGGCCAAAACATCAACTAGAAAATGCATTTCCTGCAGAAAATGGGTGGGAATGCTGAATAGCTAAATTGCTAAAACTAAACTGGATTAATAGCTTAAATCCGTAAGAAGATGAAGTAGTGAGAATAGGTGGAAAAGTATGAATGAACATGAATTTCATTAAAAAGTTGAATAACACCACTAATGTATAAAAGATGTGGAATATTTAAAGGTTTTTATTTTTTTTAAAAGCTGATGCTAAACTGAATTGTTGACTTTAAAATGTTCTACAAACGATGTAGAACATTGTGAGGTCTGAATTTATTTTCATATATATATATATATATATATATATATATATATATATATATATATATATATATATACATACATACATACATACA